>NC_081766.1:21242694-21472694 GCF_963082965.1 Carassius carassius | reverse complement strand
ATAAACATGAAAACTGCTACTGCAATGAAATATTTTTTGTGAAATATACACTGGCAGGAACTTCATAATTATTCATCTCATATTTGACTAGTACTCAAAATGAGAAGCATGGATCGCAAATTACTTCACAAGGTCAATCTGTATTGAGAATATGCAAAAGCAATACAATATGACGAAGTAGAAGTTTTTTAGAAAGTAAAATTTAAAAGAGAAAAAAGAAGAATTAGGGAGAATCAATAAATTAGTAATAATTTACAGCCATTGTGTGAATATTAACATATATAGTTCCTTCTAAAAAAATGTTATCCACAAATTTACAATCCAACTATTGCCTGTAACCTGCCTAAATACCCACTGCAGTTTGTGCACCCCTCCTTGGAAGTCACTGACAACATGGCAAAGATACCCAACAAGGAATTAACCAATCACCAATTAGTTCTCTTACCTTATGACTTCCCCTGACACGTTTATCTTGCTGTATGAATGGACGCATCACAAACATAGATTTTTCCAGTCAAGACACAAGTACCAAACTATAAGAGCTGCACATGAAAGTAAAGGCTGTAAAGCCAGTGCTGACTCGAGCTCCACCTCAGAATTAGATGCCAAATCCACAATTAACCCTTTGACAATTTACTTACACTAATCAAAGTTGAAGCATATGTTAGTTGCATGGTCTGCTCAAATGGTTCTGTGAGAGATCAGCCACACTGCGGCATTAATTATCAAGAGCAGCTTATGGCTCAGATATATCTGGCCAATCAAGCCTCTTCCTGTGGCTTGTTAATTTGCAAACAGCATTCACTGCCATGTCAGATAATATTAGCTTGCAGCCCTCAAGAATAATAATAAAAAGTCTGGCCACAGCTGGGGGCTAATGACCTCTAGCATTTGATATTAATGGGTTACATGATGGAAATCTGAATTGACTAGTGACATCCATCAGTTTAAAAAGAGAACTGACATGTTCAATGAGTGATGAGGGACTATTTGTAGTCCTTGTACTGCAAAGCTTTCAGAAACACAGATCCAGTTTCTATTTTCAAATAATGAGGTGAAGTGAAGTATTCGTAAACCTTCCTAACAAAAGTAGGCCACTGTGTCATACATAACATGCAGCACTCAAGTTATATCCCTCCCAAAACCAAAAAACACAGGTGGATCAGACATGCACATGCCTGATGTTGAAGTCTAGGACACAGGTAGATTATGCTTAAACCAGATTGCCCATAAGAAAAAGCTGCTACTGAAGAAGATTGCAGAGGCACCGGCTGGCTGCCATGTTTCAGTGCCATATGTGGGTCAAATATTTCTGCGTGATTTTGACCATAATGAGGGCAATTAAGCCTAAACCAGAAGATTCTGGCTTAATTTACTTCATTGACCTGGTAATATTTGCTAATACCATGGTACTGAATAACACACACCCTGCTCATCATTACATTTAGCTGATGCCTTCCAAGAAGAGTTGCAGAACGATTTGAAATAACATTTCCAGACACACATGCAGAATGTTTTTTTTTCTCCACTGAATTGGTCTGTATGTCCAAAACATAAAGAATGGTATTATTATGGTAGCAAATGCAAAAAAAAAAATAAAAGAAATAAAAGAATAAATAAACAAATAAATAAATTAAATAATATCATTATGTAATATTAAGTAAGTAATATTACTATGGTACTATAAAAACAACATTACATGGTACTACAAAAACAAACCATTTCTATGTCCAGAAACATAGTATTAGCATGGTACATGCACCATAGATATATATATATATATATATATATATATATATATATATATATATATATATATATATATACATATATATATATATATATATATATATATATATATATATATATACACACACACACACACACACACATAGACACGGACACACACACACACACACACACACACACACACACACACACACACACACACACACACACACACACACATACATACATACATACATACATACATATATATATATATATATATATATATATATATATATATATATATATAATTGTAATACATGTTCTAAAACAATATACATGGTACTACTTTCAAACAAATGAATGAACAAATAAAAAAAAATACAGAGAAATTGTCAAGGAGGGAAAGAGGTCACGCATTGAGATTTGTTTCATCTCAGTGAAAAGAGCTGCAGTGTGTCTTTGTGAAATATAATAAATATAAACACAATTAGCCGTGTTAGGGCAAATATATTACAGTAATTGCAACAGAAAATGTGGTTGCAATGAAGGAAAACACACCTAAAACAGGCCACCTGAGCTCAATTCATGGAAAGCAACACAATGCAGTTATTGCAATATAAGGGCCGGTCGTTATAGCAACAGGTAACCCGTGAATCTGTCCCTGAGCATCATTAATTCCCATTTACCATGTACAACACGCATGAAATGTTCCGCTAGATCAGAGCTACTAGGGTTTATAGTGATTTGGTTGGGTTGCTTATTGTTTTTCTTCATTATGTCCGTCCCCTCCAATATACTGAAAAACTATCATCATTCCATCCAGAATCAGGGATCTGACATGCCCGTCTGTTTCCACGCAGTCCGAGTATGACAGTTCTGCCACAAATAACCGGTTAGTGACAGATGTATTTTGCAGATAACTGAGCGCTTTAAGTAATGGATGAGCCCCTGATCAATGAACCCCTTCACAGAAGTGAGGGTACACGACAGGACACGAGAAGTCTGACTGATAAACAACAGTGTAACAGCACTCAGCGCGTTTGTTTCCTGGCAACAGGCGAGCGCTGATCTTGTTCACTCATTGTACGTGACGGCCTATTTCCACCGCAACAACACCAGCGCAATAACACATGCATTCCAGTCCACAAACATTGATGGTGCAAGCGAAAATCAATAAGCATTTGGCCAGTGACACACACGTACCTTTAGATTTAGTTGTGGTAAAGCTGTCAAAAGCATTGCACATGGATACAGCATTAGCGTTGGGTCTGAAGAGAAGAATCGCGGAGCCGTCTTCGGCAGTGAATAATAGACACCACCTTTTCTTGAGCATCAGAGACGGGCAGAAATGAGCGCAGTTAACCCACCAAGCGCATCGTCCCCACCACGGAGTCTCGCAGACAGCGTCATCCCACCTGTAATGCGGCTCTCTTAAAGACACACGAGTCTCTTTCACGCGTACAGAGCCTGAGCGGTTAGTATGGCAAGCCGGTTTAACATTTGGCTCATTCCTGTTATACTCGGACTTTTATGTCTCAATGATTTATTGACTCACATTTTCTCTAAAATGAGTCACATTTTTATAAGATATGGCTTAAATTGTATATTTGATCACTTAAACAGAGATAATAGACATTATAAATACTTTTGTATTATTTATTTTACACACCTTTATATTGATGTATGCATTAAATTTTATTATGTCCAAAGTGCAAAGTAACCAACTTCTACAAGAAATGTAAACCATGAAATGATTTAAAATTCAAAATATGTTTTAATTATGTTATACAGAGAGACTAAAACTGCTTCTAATCATACATATAAATCACATGAAAATATAGTTTTTTCTTCAATTACAGTAAAAACAAACAAGTAAAAACAAATCTGACATAGTTGTAAAAGTTCTGTTAATCTGTAGAAGGTTAGCTAGCTAAATGTTGATCACTCAATGAGATATGGCTAATTTAGCTCAAAGAGTGGAAATTCTAATAGAATATAGTATTTAGTGTATATAGCAACTTGCTATGTCCAAATTTTGTAAATTTCATATTTTTTCCACAAATCCATGCTATTGGTCAGTCCCCACGTGGGTATGTTAATTTTACTAATTATTAAACAATCTAAAGTCTTAAAAATAGCTTGAGAGCAAATGTCGTAACTCCATTGGACACTTCAACTGTCTGAGAAGTCTCGTAACTCCACCTCTTCTTCACACCGCGGGAGCTGCACGGCATAATCAAGAATGAGAGTCGCAACGAATCCGCGTCGAGCAACACATCCTCTGAGGTATATATCCTCAAAACAGTGGTTATTCAAAATTCAGTTATATGAATTATATAATAACAGTTTATATATATTATATATAACAGTTTTATCTTGAAGTAATGGTAGTGCTGAGGTGTCATGTATCGTTTCTGAGGATGCTAGATTTTTCTTTCTGCTAGGTCTAGCATTGTACGGTCACTATCTTGTTGACTGAAATCTTCCATGGTTTTGTTTCTGATGAGGATAATGAATTTAATGCACAAAAATAGCATGACATTGACTTAGTTAACCACTGTGCACTGGTTTTGTCGTCATGTTTGGCGAATAGCTAATGGATTTTCGTAGGGCTTAAAGAAAATCTTGACCAACGCTATTTCTGGCGCTCGTCTGAGGATCGGAACTTAGCTCAAGACAATCCACTGCAATGCAGACTAAACCCTGTGCATTGCATGCCATCATGTTCAACAAGTAGCTGCCTTTGCCATGTTCATCACTTTAAGCAAGCTAGCTGGCTTCTTGCCTCGTTATCATGCGTAAACATGCCGTATAATTTAGGGAAACGATCATTTGACTTTTAATCATTTAATTTTTTTGCAGCAACCTTGTCTGTCCTTAGAGGAACTCTGTCAGATGCGGCCTCTATTCAGACCACCTGAAGATCAAAGAGCTGAAATTCGAACACCTCCAAGACCTGAAGGAATTCTTCCCAAAATACTTTTTTTTTGAGAATTACATAAATATTAGTTTTCAAGTTTGCTGCTAAACTGCTTTTAGATCTTTGTTTCAGTTGTTTCTGTGATGTACTGAAATATAATTACAAGCACTTCATACGTTTCAAAGGCTTTTATCAACAATTACATGACATTTATGCAAAGAGTCAGTATTTGCAGTGTTGGCCCTTCTTTTTCAGGACCTCTGCAATTCGACTGGGAATGCTCTCAATCAACTTCTGGGCCAAATCCTGACTGATAGCAACCCATTCTTTCATAATAACTTCTTGGAGTTTGTCAGAATTAGTGGGTTTTTGTTTGTCCACCCGCCTCTTGAAGATTGACCACAAGTTCTCAATGGGATTAAGATCTGGGGAGTTTCCAGGCCATGGACCCAAAATTTCAACATTCTGGTCCCCGAGCCACTTAGTTATCACTTTTGCCTTATGGCACGGTGCTCCATCGTGCTGGAAAATGCATTGTTCTTCACCAAACTGTAGTTGGATTGTTGAAAGAAGTTGCTGTTGGAGGGTGTTTTGGTACCATTCTTTATTCATGGCTGTGTTTTTGGGCAGAATTGTGAGTGAGCCCACTCCCTTGGATGAGATATATATTTCAGTTAGTTTGGGACATTTAGCGCCGGCTTCAGTATCTAAATCCCGCATTTTTTTTCTCTTGCTTTCTCAGCCCCACCGTTTTCTTTCCGTTTTTCACCCGCGGTCGCGTTATGCATATTGTTTGTTTCTATGTTTCTTCTATGTAACGTTAACATCTTTGCTGTTCGGTTCTTCCTACTCTTCCACTTCTTCTTCTCCTTACTTGGCGGCCACGGCCAGTGCAGCTGGCATCCAACTAAAAGGTGCATTCAGAGCCGGCCAAGCCACTAAGCGACCCTTGCAATTGCAAAGGGCCCCGTAGCCAGCAGGGGGCCCCCTAGAGTCACTCTAAAAATAATTGTTTCTGCAAATATTCTCGTAAACACAGTCGGTTATGTTTTAAGTGTGTGTGTGTGTGTGTAGGTGTGTGTGTGTGTGTGTGTGTGTGTAGGTGTGTGTGTGTGTGTGTGTGTGTGTGTGTGTGTGTGTGTGTGTGTGTGTGTGTAGGTGTGTGTGTGTGTGTGTGTGTGTGTGTGTGTGTAGGTGTGTGTGTGTGTGTGTGTGTGTGTGTGTGTGTGTGTGTGTGTGTGTGTGTGTGTGTGTGTGTGTGTGTGAACTCACTGGGCGCGTTGACACCATAGACAGTAAAAGATATGGACACAGCGACCCCATTGGATTCAAATGGAGACAAGTGAAGTTGTTATCTCTTTATTCCCGAGACAACTTTGCCATCGGAAAGGGTGTGTCTGCCACAGGCTGCGCTCCAGACTGACTACACATCGTGACATGCTACATTTCTTAAATAAAAATTGAAAAAAGACTGCCGAAAAAATTATCGAGCTCATTTTTTTAATAGTGCGATTAATTGATTTATCGACTATCACGACAGGCAGAGCCGGCCCTAGACCTTTGGGGGCCCTAAGCAAAATTCGGTTGGAGGCCCCTTTGACCGTTTTAAGTAAGGCCTAAAGAAAAGCAATGACTACCTTATAACTATACTGTACATATTATATCTACTATGTTATTTTTACATTTTTTAGTCTATTAAATTATGTTTAAATTATTCTATGTATGCTGTATGTTAATTATCTTTTTTACGCTGATGGTCCTGAGTAAGTATTTTTTTCTTATGTGGCAACATGTACAGAATGACAATAAAAGACCTTGAGTTCTTGAGTTGAGTTCCATGTTTGATGTCTAAAAGGAAAATTATGATACCACTGAGCTGAATGGCAGTGCAGTTCAACGAACACACACTGATGAACTTGCTGAATAAGAAGACTGATAAAGTGATTTTCACTGACCTTCAAAGAAACATTTTTAATTGACACCAGAGTTTATGAGGCACAAACAACAGCCTATATATAATTTAAATGAAATCGAGCAAATAGAATAACATTTAAATAAAATATTATATATAATAATAAATAGAACATTTAAATGTTTGAATTTTTCAAATAAACAAAATTAACAATAACATCTAAAACACCACAAACAAGATTAATAGTAACAATAATAAGAATTAGGTAATATTTCAATAGAACTATTAAAATCCATATTTGTGCAGAATGACGAGTAAACTTTAATTTAATGATGTAAATAGTAGGCCTGTCGTGATAGTCGATAAATCAATTAATCGCACTATAAAAAAATGAGCTCGATAATTTTTTCGGCCGCGATCATTTCTTTTTTCAATTTTTATTTAAGAAATGTAGCATGTCACGATGTGTAGTCAGTCTGGAGCGCAGCCTGTGGCAGACACACCCTTTCCGATGGCAAAGTTGTCTCGGGAATAAAGAGATAACAACTTCACTTGTCTCCATTGAATCCAATGGGGTCGCTGTGTCCATATCTTTCACTGTCTATGGTGTCAACGCGTCCAGTGAGTTCACACACACACACACACACACACACACACACACACACACACACACACACACACACACACACACACACACACTTAAAACATAACCGACTGTGTTTACGAGAATATTTGCAGAAACAATTATTTTTAGAGTGACTCTAGGGGGCCCCCTGCTGGCTACGGGGCCCTTTGCAATTGCAAGGGTCGCTTAGTGGCTTGGCCGGCTCTGACGACAGGCCTACTATTTACATCATTAAATTAAAGTTTACTCGTTTTTCCTTGTCAATCATTCTCCATTCATAAACGTTATTCAAAAAGGGCGCGTCTCGTGCACGGTAAAACTCTCTCCAATATATCATATGATATATTTACATTATAATGCTTGATCTCTAGATAAAAGGCTGTGGATTTGCATAAAATGACTTTATTTTGTGTATTTGTATTTTATGTTTGTTGCTGTTTTTAAACGACTCGCTACCGTCTGCCTGTTAGATCACACACATCACAAGGACTAGGCTATGAATCGGCATCAAACGCACAATAACTGGAATTTAAAACTGTGAAGGAACACATGATCAATAAACTGTTGGACAGATATACATTAGGATTTGTGCGCTCGACATTTCTTCGCTTTGTGCCGTGAACTTTTAAATGCCCACTTGAGCAGCGCAGCGCTGTACACTGTGACTCCATGTTGCTTTGAGCACATCATTCTGCACAAATATGGATTTTAATAGTTCTATTGAAATATTACCTAATTCTTATTATTGTTACTATTAATCTTGTTTGTGGTGTTTTAGATGTTATTGTTAATTTTGTTTATTTGAAAAATTCAAACATTTAAATGTTCTATTTATTATTATATATAATATTTTATTTAAATGTTATTCTATTTGCTCGATTTCATTTAAATTATATATAGGCTGTTGTTTGTGCCTCATAAACTCTGGTGTCAATTAAAAATGTTTCTTTGAAGGTCAGTGAAAATCACTTTATCAGTCTTCTTATTCAGCAAGTTCATCAGTGTGTGTTCGTTGAACTGCACTGCCATTCAGCTCAGTGGTATCATAATTTTCCTTTTAGACATCAAACATGGAACTCAACTCAAGAACTCAAGGTCTTTTATTGTCATTCTGTACATGTTGCCACATAAGAAAAAAATACTTACTCAGGACCATCAGCGTAAAAAAGATAATTAACATACAGCATACATAGAATAATTTAAACATAATTTAATAGACTAAAAAATGTAAAAATAACATAGTAGATATAATATGTACAGTATAGTTATAAGGTAGTCATTGCTTTTCTTTAGGCCTTACTTAAAACGGTCAAAGGGGCCTCCAACCGAATTTTGCTTAGGGCCCCCAAAGGTCTAGGGCCGGCTCTGGGTGCATTGCTGCCACTTACAGTACTGGAGTGTGAAACAGATTAGTGGGGCAAAAAACAGGTGATGACTGCATACGTGGCGGCCCGCTGGCCGTCCTGGAGTCCCGGCCGTTCTGTGATTCTCCAAATCACACATATATATATACATATATATATATGTGTGTGTGTGTGTGTGTGTGTGTGTGTATAGCTCCCTAGGTCACTGGTAAAGAACTCAAGCTTTGAGGTAAAAAAAATAAAAAAGACCACCCACTAGGCTGAGCGGGGAAATATAAAAAATATTTGATACAATTAATGCAGCATCCATTTTTTCATCATAACTATCATCATCATAAAAACACAAAAAAAAGGCATCGCTGTTCATTACTGGTCCTTCATGTTTTGTTTATTTGTTAATCTATTTAATCCAAAATGATTTATAGCATCTTTATTTTTAATCAAATATAAAATAATTATAATAATTTATTATGTCTGTCCTCTCTAATTTGTAATTATTTCTCTGACATCTGAACAGATAATTGATTTGCCACTATGATTGATTTTGATTAGAAAACACATAGCATTTTTTTTGTGTCCCTCCCCCAAAGGAAATCTTGATTATTTATTTATTTAGGTATTGTTTTGAAATAACATTATATAGGTGCAGTTCCACACATTACAGATGGGAAACCATGCAGGACGATGATGGAAAGCTTGTCCACTGTTAGAACCTATTAACACTGGTGTTCCTTCCTGTTATACTCCCTTCCACCCTGTTATGCTCATTTCCACCCTGTTAGACAAGTCATTTTAAATAATAATTTGACCACAACGTTAAGTGTTTGGCATATATATGAGCAAGATTTTGTATTATTTAGCACCCTTTTGGCAAAAATGGGCACGAAAAACTACCTGTTGTTAATAATTAAGACATTATATTAATCAATAATTTTGTTATTGTTTTGAAAATAAAAAATAAAACAATAATAAGATGGCATAAGGGACATAAACTATCCAAGAAAAGCTCATTATTGTTTAACAGTTACATTATTAACATGTTGTGATCTCTATCTACATGTCCCTAACATGGTGGAATATTTCCATGACCAGCCTCTGATCAATCTATCCATTATTATTTTTTGAGTCCCTAAGCTTGACCAATATGTTTTAGTTAAACATTTCACTATTTGGGTAGAATGCAAAAAAAAAAAAAAAAAAAAAAAAAAAAAGTTATGTACCTTTTTTTCCCCAACACTTCCTAGTTCCTTCTGTGGACAATGACTTTAAAAAGCAAACCTTTTTCATCAATTGCTTACTCGATTAGCAAATATGCACATTTCCTTTAGGAAGAAAAAAAAAGTCCACATCCTGCAATAATAATAGGAGTTTATACTATGCCATATATCATACTATAAGTTCTCAGTGGGAGACAATTTAGTCAACTTATTGCCAGGAGTTTTGTACAGCATTTGAAATAAACATTAAATTCTCTAATAAAAACCTTGTCATGACGTTGAGCAAAATAGTCATAATGAAAAGTGAGGCTTGCCTTAAGCAGATCGATCTTGAAATATTAAAATTCAGTCCCAAGTTCCCAAAACAATTAACACTTTTACCGTCTATGATAGAATTCTTAAATTCTTATTTAAAAGCACCCTTTTAAAAGGCACTCATTTCATTGAATGACCTATAATTAGCAGCACACCTAGAGCATAGCAGATTATAAATCAGCATAAACGTCAAGTTCTCAACACATGCCAAGTTTATCTGAAAAAATAAAATGGTTTTCTTCCCATATTTTAAGGCTGCTCATCTTTAGATTTAATATTAAAACTACAAAAACCGAAGCAGTCCCCAGCAATCTGAACTTTTCTTCATTTAAAAAAAAAAAAAAAAAAAAAAACCTTCACATAGTCATTTCACATAGGTTTGAACAATCTGTTCAGCAGGCCCTCTCCTGGCAGACAGACTCATTACAGCACCAAAGTTGAATTCCTCCACAGGGAAAACATACTGCACCTTTTTCACGATGAAAACGACACAATGTGCACATGCAAAAATAAATAAAAAATAATATAAATATAAAAATAAAAAAGTATATAAAACTACTGACCCAAGTCTCCAAATTTCCCAAACACACTCTATACTTCACAACTTGATCATCTTTTATTATTTTGCAATGTTTCATCTCTCCAAAGTCTTCCAGTTTGATGTGAAAGCATTACTTAAATAATGAAGAGCGCAAAAAAAATATTTACACATTTTTTTCAATAAAACTAAATCAATGGATCATTGTAAGCACCTCTTACCATCAGGAAGAAAACAAATCTTAAATACAGGGAAACTGCCATTTCTACGTTGGAAAAAAATAAAATGGCATTACATCAGATTTCTAAACTTTTAATTTCTGAGAAAAAAAACATTTCCATATTTACGTACAGAATGCTCCTGAAATGCGTTTCCACTTTGCAAGTTGAAAAGGCTTAAGGATCATTACTGTCATTTCATCAAGTTGATTTTTCTATATGCTTCACGTTTTAATGATTTCTCTTAAAATTTCCACTGCAGGCTTGCTCAAGTGGGGCTTTCACAAAGACCCCCATCAGTTCTTCAAGAGAGGTAAGACGCAAAAGTCTGGGATAGGAAGCAGGACAAGGATGACTTAGGAAGCATGTTGGACCCCCTCCTAATCCAGCAGTGCTAAGGTCAAAAAGGTCAATGTCCATCCAAGACCATCATCCCAAAGTTCGACAGGTCCATCCCTTACTAAAGGATACAGGAAGCAAAAAAGGCGAAATACAAACGCTACTCCAATTTCATTCGTCACAGAGAATTCATCGAATACTACGCTCATGTATCAGTCTTTGTGGATTTAAAAACGATTCCTCTCACACTCACACGAAAGAAATTGTCTGTAAGAGCTCCATGTTTGATCCAACATTACAAACCTAAAGGACATCACACCCTCTACACAATATATATGACAACATGTCTTGTTTGTCATATACCACGTTGCATATAAATCTGTATTAACTGTATTGTAAGAGCAGCGTTGGTTTGTATTTTTTTCCCCCATGAATTTCTCTGTAAAAATAAATGACGATGAATTGGTAACACGTTTATGCAGTCCTGCAGGTTTTTTATTTGTATTTTATTTTGTTTTTGGTGGACACTAGCCACAATAGATATATAGAGAGCAAGAGAAATGACTGAGAAATGATTGTAGTTTGTATCTGTCAAGAGCCATCCTGATCAGATAAGATTGGCTTTATGAGGATCAAGTTCAACTTGGTTGTCAGTCATCCTCTTCTCAGTCCCTGGCAGCATTTCTCTCCAGTGCTACCTGGGCTAGCAAAGTTCAGGATTAGCTGTTGTCTGATTCAGACTCAGCCTCCCGTAACCAAGTGAAGAAGGCAGTGACAGACTTCAGGGCAACACCCTTCCCCAGCTGCTCTGCCGGGTCTTTGCTGGACTCCCATTTGTAGAAGGCGTCCTCTTTTATCACGTCCTCGTCGTACAACGCGTCGAAAAACATGCGCAGTAAATCTGGGTAAAACAGACAAAATCGATCAGCTACACTTCCATCATCAGGGGTGTCAGCATGTTAAAATAATTCCTTAAAGATTGTGTGACAGTGAAGACTGGAGTATACACTTCACCCCAAAAATACACACAGAGACAAATACTCACTGGCAGGCTGCTCCATCTGCACCATGAGAGCCTGGAGAGCATAGAGTGCCTGCAGCTCCTTCGTTTCATCAGAGAGGTATTTCTGCAGCAGCTTGGCCCTTTGGGTAATCTGCTCCACATCCACCTTGTAGGGATTCTCACCTAAAACAGTTGATTAATGCATTCAATTAACATCAAGTATAGGTCAGTGCAAATTCAGGTCGGAAGTCAAACTAAAGCGAAGGAAAGCGGATTGCATCTAATGAATTCACTCACATATAACGGCAGACTGACACACAGATGTCATCAGGGCCCGCACAAACTGATTGGAGCTCATCTTCTGCTCATCTAGGTTGGCCTTTAAAGGAAAGAAATGCCAGTCAGTACATGTCCGACATGCATAATGTAATACGCATAATGCAGATCGCTGCAATACCTAAATGTTTGATTAAAGAGACTTGAGCCACAGCCAAAACACACACACACACTCACCTCTACCCAGTCATAGATCCTCTGGTTGTTGGCTTTTTCCTGTAACAACCTGTCCAAATGTTTACTCAGCTCCTCAGCAGTCAGTTCGTTTTTACTAGGCTTCTCAGACTCCTCACCCAGAGTGAACTCCATTTTCTGTAAATACATAATCGTAATGACCTTCAGGATATTAAAGACATATGCACATTATTATATATATGGGGTGTGTATGCGTACAAATGCATGTACAATATACAAAAAAATTATGACAAAAAGTCACGAAAAGCTAATTATGAAAAATGTATTTCAGGAAAATATGAAAAATAAAAATAGAGCTTTTTTTATGGATCTGTTAGTGAAAACGTTTGGAGACAAAAAAGTATCATAAGAATAATTTAAGAAAATGAACATTACTAAACTTAAAATAATCTATTCTTTTAAGGTGTTGGCAGTTAAAACATTTGCGCACAATATATTGCACTATATATATATATATATTTACATATACATTTAGCATTACTAGGTAAGGGATGTAAAGATTCACTGTGAGCTGGATGAAAATATAAATGTTAATTCAAATCAGTTCAGATGTTAAAATGAATCACAAATTTGGGGTGGAAGTTTATATGAATGGTTCTCTGAGAGGAACTGACTGTCTTCAAAAAAGTTCAGATAATATTTTCTTTGTCGTCTCGGTGTAATGCATATTAAAGCAGTGTTCATAAAACTGCACTTTTTTGTTTACAGTGGTAACCAAGGAAACACTGTACTGCTGTGGTTCCATAAGCGCCACCTGCTGCTAGAGAGTGAATCTGCATCTCTATCCATCAGAGGTTCTGCTGTCTTTGTTCCATGCAGATATTTTATGTAGCATGGCTGTTTTTGTTTTAAAATTTTGAATTTTTTTAGACTTAAACTGATCATGCTGCATTATAAAGCATCTCTGTTTGGATTGTGATTTAAATGCAGTGGTTGCTTCTAATTTTGAATGGAAAGAGCACAGGCAAAGCCTTTATACGAAGAGTTTTTCTTTGATTAGATTTGGAGTCTGTTTTAAAATTTCAACTTTTGTTATTTGACATTTCAGTTTCACAAAGAAACATGCCGAATTTTGTCCAAACAATAATAAAACGACACCTTTTCATTTATAATTTGTCTTAAATCTAATTTTGTTAAATAAATAAAGAATTGAGAAATCTGAAGCAAGTTTTGTGAATCTCATCAAATCATTAGTTGAGTGAATCGTTACACTCCTAAATATTACAGAAGTTATGTTGGCCCCATTAAAACAGTACAAACAGCTTTCAATACCTGCTCTGTTACAAACTTATTGACATCCTCTTCTTCGGGGAGAAAGTCTATCCAGCTAAGACCCGCCTCCAACCACATCGCTCCAGCTTTTTTGTGGCTCTGAGAACATTACAGAGAATTTTACAAAAAAATTCTGAAACTGCAATGTATGCAAACAGTATTTCATAAGCATTTGCCACAGCATGATACCCACCAGTCCTTTGCAGAGAATGTTAAGCATTTCAACAAGCAAGATTGCTGCTTTACCCATAGGGAGAAGAGGTTTGGACACTTCCCTGTGGATTTTACAAAATGGTCAGATGGTGTATACATCATTTTATTTGATGGTTTATAATCTTTGCATAAGAATATCTGAAACCAAAGATTCAGTGCCTAACCTGAAGAGCTGGCCCATGGGGATGCCTCCCTCTTGCAGCATGGGTGTGATGATCTCAGCCATGTAGAGCCAAATGTGAGGAATGTCAATGGCCATGTCATCTGCCATCTCCAGAATCTCCTGCAGTCTATAGAGTGGATGAAAACAAATTGCTCAGCTGCACGGAAACCATTTATATTGTGTAAAAATCATGAAGCCTCAAGCTAATTGAAATAAAAAGTTTAAGAACTAAAATTATTAAAAGCATAAAAGGTGCTGTATTGTAGGATTGAGGTCCAAATTCAACATTTTTATTTATTTTTTTACACCCGGCCTTTCCTCCTAAGACTTAACGCACAACACAGGTTGCCAGACTGAAGACACCAACAGGAACAAGAGTACCTGACGATGGAAAGCATCGAGCCTTACACTAAGTTAATCAGCTAATGCAATGGTTCTTAAACCTACATGAAGTACCCCAGGCACTGCACATTTTGTACGTCTCCCTATATCAGACACACCCACTTCAGGCCTTGCAGTCTCCACTGATAATCAGGTGTGATCGATGAGGGAAACATACAAAATTTGCAGGGCTGGGGGTATTACAGGACAGGTTTGAGCTAATGTATACGTTTGCAATATTTCTATTGTTATCAAAAAATAAACCACCTCGTGTGGATCTGCATCTCATTTCAAGGCTACTGCGGTGTCCTCCGGAGGTCGCATTTGTCGGCCATATATTGAGGCGGCCCAGGTGCAACCACAATAAAGTAAACTGTTATTCATTGTGAGGTGTAAAATACTATAATTTTTCACTTTGAAATCTAATGGTTTAGTTAGATTTCAAAGTGATTAAGTAGCCATCAGCTTACTAACTTTAGCCAATTACTTGCCTGTCAAGGAGAAAACTATGCATTCTAGGGCTGCAACTAACGATTATTTTGATAATCGACTAATCTGTCGATTATTTTTACGATTAATCGGTTTATGTACTTATATTTTAGTTTTTCCATTTTTTCCCCAAGTAAATTATTAATAAATGGTCTTTATCCTTCAGCATAGATTTTTAAGAGATTTTAACCATTTTGCACTGTCATATCCTAATCAAAAATATACCTGGAGTTGTTTTATTGTGTTAGTAATCCTTTGTCGAACTCTTCTGCAATCAGAACACTGACCCATACTCTAGCAAATTTCACAAGATTTAAAATAATGTTTTCACCATGGCAGTCCTTAGAGCACCTAAAGTAGTTTAACATCCCGAACGAAGCTTATTAAGGAATCTTTCAGAACATATTTTCACGAAGAATAAGGATAAAACAGAATAAAATTGCAGTGCATTGTATTTTATTATTTACTGGGAAACAGCTTTATAGCTTTTGCTGTGAAATTGTAAACAATCCTTCGAATAAAGTGCCAGTGGCATGAAACCTGAATGGAACTCACAATTTAAAGTAAAATCCATCAGAAGGTTGTCCAGAAAAAAAAAATTGGACAGTCACACACAAAAAACCTGCTGTGTGAAAAAGAGCAGTGAATACTTAGAAAAAAAAGTGCATTTCAAATATCTTTAAACATTTACCTCTCTCATTCAGTCATAATTAGGCTGCACGACTGAATTTTGAACTGTTAAACGACAAACTGATCACAGAACATGTTTGTAAAGCTTTAAATGTTAACTGTTAAAAAGCAATGTTATCAGCTTTTACGACTAAACATTTGCAAACAACATTGTACTGGAGAATCTGCACAAATGAAAGTCTTAGGGGCCGTTCACATATCGCGCCTAAAACGCGTGGAAAACGCTAGGCGCACCGCTTTCTCCTTCTTTCCAAAGCGCTCGTGCAGAAGCGCCCCTGAGGCGTCTGCCTTTGCTAAGCAACCATGACGTGCTCTCTCCTTGAAGACGCGGAAATTTCAGCAAAGGATAAATGGATTTGCAGCTCAAAAAATCGCTTGCAGTAGCTCTGCTACTAAATTTATTTCAAAATGGAAATCCATATACAACTATGATCAGCTGTTCCTTTCATCTTGACTGAGCTTTTAACGTTGTTACGGGAAAGGATGAAGCTGATTGGTTAGTTCTTGTCACATGACCCGCGATGCGCTTGCAGCATTTTGAAAAGTTGAGATGTTTTTAACTCGATGCGGTGCGGTGTTGGAAATAACAAACTTGAGCGCGCAAAAGACGCGATATGTGAACGTCCCCTTAAACAGTTCAGTAGTGCAGAGTTTACAGGTTACTCTTCTTTTTTGAAGGCTCAAAGTAAAGTACTCCCAGTCTCCCACATCCCGCTAAATGCTGCAGAGACGCTGTTCGGGAAGCACGTGACATAAAACGAGGCCAGCTATTGGCTATTCGCTACTTCTCCTGCTGTACTGGCTGAGTAAAACCTCCGATGGCTCATTACTGCCACACTTTGGTCACCGCAGATTTGAAATATGCACGAAATGAGCCGCTTACGGCAAATAAAAGTTATTTAGCAACGAATCGATGACTAAATTAGTTGACAACTATTTTAATAATCGATTTTTATCGATTAAATCGATTCGTTGTTTCAGCTCTAATGCATTCGTTTTAAAATGTCTGTTTTAAACCGTTTCTATCTCTCAAATGCAGCTCCAATATTAATACAGGTTTTATTATACCGTATATGGATGCTGAGGATTTTTAGGATGGGTAGAATGTTTGAGCTCTGACTTTTCATTTGGCAGCTTGCATTATAGAAATTAAATGCGCCTTGTTTCCTGCCAACCCGGGGTGTTGAAATGGGCAAAGTCACACAGACCAAAATAAAAACAGACATTCCGACACAGAAGACACATTTTCAAAGGAGAATAACTGACTGTAGCATTGTTTTTCAGATAAATATGTATGTTTACTTAACATGTTTCTTAAATATCTGAAAACATATGGTATTTTAATGCTTTAGTAGAGTCAAAAACTTGCTTGGTGTACCTTTAAAGATAAATATAAAAAAGTAGACAAATGCACAAAATGAAATGAAAATAATTGAAATCTAAAATGTATAAAAATAAGGCAAAACAATATTAAACACTAGTATGCAAATACAAAAATATTGGTGAGTTTTGATAACTTTTTATACCCCGTAGCTACTTAAGCAAATTAAAACATCTGGAATGAAAGAGAAAAGTTTTTTTTGTGGTAGGGAGAGTAAGAATATTGGCAGCGACAGAACATGTAGTTACATTTTGATTAAGGATAGCAAAAAGACCATTACATAAAAACAGATAAATACAACACCACCAAGATTAGAAAAAAAAATCAATTTAACGTCATTTACATTAACCATCCTTTTGAGAACTTTCTTTCCTAAACAAAACTCAAAACATGGAACAAGCATGAAAAGCTGTTCCTCAATTCCAACAGCATAGGTCAGTGGGGTCAAGACACATATCAAAAAATAGAGGTCATAACTAAGTGGAAAACGTGGCTACAACGTTCAGATGTCATGTGTGCATCGCTGCCATATTATTGTACAGAAGAATAAATAGATGTCATGGTCTATGAACTCACCCCTTGTAGTACTGCTCAGGAATAAGTATTCTAGCACTAACAAGCTTCTGAAACAGCAGCCCCACATGCTCTCTAGCGATGGAGCTGCGCTCCAATGTGGATTCTACACCATTCCGTACAAACACAAAGAGCAGCGAGGCGCTGTTCAGCTCCTGCACACATTGCACTGCCTCCTACAAAAGAGTCACAAGAATAATGTAAGTGGAAGATCAGGATCAGGTGAATTCAGTTTGTTATTTTCTAAATGTTTTCTAGGTCAATAATCTATATATGAATGTACATACCTTCATGTCGTTGATGTGGAGATACTCTTCAATGATGGATTTGGACTTCTTGTCCAGCTCTTCCTCACTCAGGGCGGGTTTGTCTTGAACAGGTGGTGGTGGAGCAGGAGCCGACATTGGCTTAACTGAGGAAACACAAGCAGGTAAAGAATTATAAAAATCAATTTATAATTCATCAACTCAAACACCAGTACTGCTGGTGCAGCTCATGACAGTTCTTTCAGTCTGTTGACTCCTACCGGTCTCCTTGCTTCGATCACGCTCCCGACTGCCTCGATCACGGTTCTCTGTCATGCTGGACACGCGGCGCACAGAATCTGATGGTCCACGGCTGTCGCCTCCTCTGCGGTCCTCATTTTCACGGCTGAAACTGCGTTTGGTGATGGCCTGACGGGGTCTGTCAAGGCCTCTGTCCCGGTCATCCCGCCTACTATCAAATCGATCAAAGCGATCCCGATCACGGTCTCTGTCACCACGATCTCTATCGCTACGGTCCCTACTGGAGCTGTTTCTGCAAAGTAGATAGCTGTTAAAAAGCCAGTCAGAAACTTGTAGCATTAGATTACATTACAATTATTACCATGCCAAACTTGCCCCGCAGAACAAAAACAGCACTACAAAATTACCTTTGAGGCACTCTACGATCAGTGTCGATTGAGGAAGAGGATGATGAGGGTCCAGACTGCTGCAATGCAGAGAAACGGTTGATTGTGCTAGTGGCAGGTCTCCCCTGGTCTGCATCAGATAAAAGAACATGAATTAGACTTGCATTTACCATAAAAAAAAAAATAAAAAAATAATTACATTTGAAAATAAAGTTGAGTTTCTGGGTTTTCATTAAGTTTCTGAAGAAAATGAATGCCGCTTGCAAAAACGTGTGGTACAATGTTGTGGAGGGTTGCTAGGTTGTTGAAGTTGCTCAGAGTTGTTGCTACAATGTTCACATGATTTGAGGTATCACTAACTGGTAAACTGCAGCAATTGCTAAATCAAAGTTTAAATGAATATGTGCTTCACTCTTTCCTCTCAATAAAGAAATAACAAATGACAGTGGAGAGAAAACAGCAGTTAAGAAAGCATCTGATAATAGCAATGTGGATAAGCTTGAAGCAGCTTTGGTATCAGCACTACAATCACGTCACATTCATTTACATAGTGCTTTATACAATAAATTGATTCAAAGCATGCAGCTTTACAGTATTAAAGTATTAAATCTCACAGTGTCAGCCTTGCTTTCAGGTAGAATTACAACTTGTAACACATGATAGGTAAAAATTGATAGCCTGAATGAACTAAGTCGCTTTGGATAAAAGCTTCTCCTAAATGCATAAATTTAATTTTTAATTTAAATTTAACTTGATTTTCTGCTTTAAAACAGCTGTCCAGTGTGGAGCTAGCTAATGATAGAATATTTTTATGAATGCAAAAAATGCAAAAAAATAAAAAAATACAAATAAATAAAACCCTTTACATTAAAGGTCTGCATAGATTAAAGCTTGATCTAGCGCAGGACTACTTTAATCACTTTAATACTATAAAGTGTTTTAAGGAGTTAACGTGAATAATTTTTTTTGGAAAAATAAAATGTCTTCGCACTTTGCTTTGTTCCATGTATGACTTACAAAAGGCAATGTCAGACACAAGGATGCATCATTCAGTCAGTCAATTACTTCATACAATTAATTAAGTGGTGAATGAGAAAGTGTCTCATCTCATGTTGTGTGCCAAATATATTTATAAATATATTTATCATTGGTGAAATAATCGACTAATCGTTAAAATAAATCGCAAGATAATTATCAAAATAACCGTTTGTTGCAGTCCTACATTAATAGCTGGGCTTCTTCTATGCTGAGTGAGGTCCAAGGTAAATAAGAGTAGGTGATTGCTCACCTTGATCTCCAGTGGACTTGGCTCCTGTGCCTCCACTGCTCCCTTTGCCCCAGCTACCCCAGGAGCCCTTTCCTCCTGGGGCCAGCAGCTGGGTGTTGAAATCACCTGGCTGAAGTAAAAAAATAAAATAAAAAGAGAGAGAGAAATGGCTAAGCACATCAAACACCAATTCATTATTCTATGAACAAAAAAATATCACTTTCAACAACTAAATATAAGTTGATATTCTACAATAGAAAAAAAGTGTTACAAGGCCTCACCTTAGTAATTTTACTGAGCCGGCTGGTGTCAATCGGTCGGTTCTTAGTGGTAATAGGCACTATGTTCCAGCCCTCATCCTGGGTCTGGCTACCACGGCCCCCAGAGGAGTGCGGCCCACCACGGCCCCCTCGACCCTGACTGGAGTCTTTCTTAGACAGCAGCTGCTGCTGTACTTTTACTTGTTCTCTATGTTCTTCCAACTGTGCCTCTTTATGGATCTGATCAATGGTCTTGGGACCCTGATCTCCTCTTCTTGGCACCCAGTTGTTCTGTGTAACAGAGACCACATACACAGTTAAAACAATGAAGATATAAATAGTGACAAGAACTGAAAACAGTTTTTAACACTGTAAATCAGGTTCCTACCAAACAAATAAACCAAGCATGTGGTTACCTTTCGGAGGTCTAAAACATCCTGAAGCATGAAGCGGATTCTAGAAGATGTCTTCTTCTCTTTAATGATCTTCTCCATCTGGTGGAAGTACTGATCCATACGAGGCTGCATAAAATAGGCCAACATTAAATCTGACTGTAACAATGTAAATAACTGTCAAAAATGCTAAACAACAGAAAAATACACTACACAGAAGAAATGTGGACCTAACGTAATCATAAAGCTCATAACCCACAAGGCCTCAAGAGTTCTGATGGGTAATTGATTCTGACTGGTCAATCACAGCATCCTGCACATGTACAAATGGTGCTGTACCTTAGCCTTCTCAAAGTCTAGATCTTTTCCAATGGTGGATAGCAGCCGGCACAGGCACTCTAAGCTCTCCTCATCATGGTTCTTCAAGAGCTTGACAATGCAGTCATGCATGATGGGTTCTGTCAACATTTTCAGCTTAAACAGCTCTCCGATGAACTTGATGTTTCCAAGTGACCGTCTACGTGCCTTGTCCTTGGCATCCACCAGCTCCTCATTCAGGCGCTGACGTTCCTCTTCCTAAGGGAAAAAAATTAATATTGTCTATTTTAATAGAACCATTTCATACACTTTGTAGAGAATGGAGTTAAATGTGGCAAGACGTCACCTCAGTGGCAGCATCCAGCTCTTTTTGTTTCTGCTCAAAGATCACGTCGTCATCCTTATCCTTTTCGAACTCCTTCTGACAACGATTGAGCAGTAGTTTACGGAAATTCACAGTGACTCCTGGTTTGTCTGAAGTGGGGACTTTAAGCTGGAAAAAAAAAAAATTCAGTAACAATCAAATTATTTCCCATTCCCTACAAAATTAGCAATTCAGATAAACAGGCAAGTAATTCTGTCATCAATTACTCAAATGTGCTAAACAAAAGCTGACCACTAGAACCAGTGGGGTTTGTTTACACATCTAGAAAGGACGGTTGAGCCGCTGTTGACCATTGATCACTTTATATTTCAGTGAAATCGAAAAATTAATAGTCTACATTTGCCACTGCAGAAATGGCAAATCGATGAACTAACTACTGACAAACTATTAAAGCTCCTCAGTTCCTCAATCCCATCAGAGTATATCAGTGGCCCAGACACGTGGCACAAAAGTCGAGGTCATTACTGGAGCCCACACATGCAAACCAACATACAGGTGAACGCTACTCACCCCAATAAGGCAGCGGCACATGTTGGCATAAGCTACAGAGAAGTTGGGTTCAGAGATGGCTTTCTCGAAGATGAGGTCAATGACACCCTTGAGCCTCTCTTCAGTGTCTATGCTGAGCTCCGTCACCTGCTTCATCAGCTGCTGGAACATCTGTGGGGTGAGCTTGTTAAGGACGCTGCGCACACGGCGGAACAGCTCCTGCGTTTTCACAGCTTCCGTCTCTTCCTCTTCCTCTCCTCCACGCCCTCGGACTTGCTTCTTCACTGAAGGCGTCCAAGCATTCTCAGCCTGGTTGAGCTCCACATTGTCTTTAAGAGACAAGCTGGTGATGATCTTGGGGTTGCGGTTCATTTGGTCTTTGCCTCGACCCGGCTGAGGGCGCCGTGCAGACTGAGAGTGCAACTTTTAAAAATAAATGATCAATCTCAAAATAAAGCAATATTACTTTTAACTGAATTCTGAATCATAAGTAAAAAGAAAGTCAACTTACAGGTCCTCGCCCTCCTCCTCCGGATGACTGTCTACCCAAGTTAGCATATGAAGGTGTGAAATCAGGCCCACAGTTCATCAGACTCCTGGGATCCAAGGGCCTCAAGGGGGTTTTATTTGCCTGTTGTCCAAACAGCAAAGAGCAAGAGGGTGATTAAAATATGTAGCAAGACAGAGCACAGGTTAAAACTGTTAGGTCCAGATGGAAGCCTCACCTTGTCCAAGACAACGTCACTGATGTGCGGCAAACCCTCTGGCTTGTGCATGCTTGCACCAATGAACTGGAAACCAAGCAGGAATTCTCGATCATATCGTTTCTTCTCCTCTGGGTCGATGGGCTTCCATTGCTCTGTAAAGAGAGCGAGAGAAGAGAGAAAAAAAAAAAAGTAAAAAAAAAAAGTCCACAAACCTTTTGAATGAATATTTGCCTTGCACAAAAGAAACTAAATCAAGAACGCATTGATGCACCAGCTTTCCAAGTTATGGATTACTTTTTATAACTCCCCCTAAAAACTATCAAAACATGTCAAATGCATTTAAAATATACACATAGGTCTTTGTGTAGATTTAAAAGTCTGGGGTCTGTGAGATAACACTGATCATACAAAATGCTTTGTGAGCATCAAATCAGCATATCAGGATAAGATCTGAAAGATCATGTGACACTTAAAACAAAGTAATGGCGGCTGAATATTCAGCTTTGCCATCACAAGTATAAATTACATCTCAAAATGAAATTTATATACAAATTAAAAAAAGTTAAGTTATTTTAAATTAATATCACAATATTATGGATTTTTTTTATCAAATAAATGTGGCCTGGTGAGAATAAGAGATTCTTCAAAAACATTTAAGAAACTCCAAACGTTTAAACGGTAGTGTACTTGCAGTAAACTGCCCTCTTAATAAGAGGACTCATTTATTGTTGTAATCTAGAAAACAGGATGAACATTCGGAAATCAGACCCAATTAATCAGACTCTTAACCTTCTTTATATTGATACTTCTGTTCCACAGGTTTAGACGCCTCAGGCTCAATATTTTCTGTGTCAAGCTTGTCCTCTTTGTCCTCCCATGTTTCGTCTGACTCTTCAACTGGTGGGGCAGGGGTTGGAGCAGGGGAGGGCTCTTTCTGAGCAACCTCTGGCTCAAGAGCAGGCTTTTCCTCCTCAGGCTGCAACGGATACAGAAGATTTATAAATGCACAACTGAACTCATCATAACAGAAGTCCTACTGTAATAGAGTCAAAATGTGTCATATTACTGCAAACCTCTTTGAAGGCATCTAGGACATCTCCGACATCTTTCTTATTCAGATCCTTGATCTTCTTTCTCTTCTTTGGCACTATTGTTGCTGTAACTAGGAAAAGAGAAACCAAAGTCAAACTTAATCTTGAAGGAGAGAAACCAATATACTAAGTTTTTCTCAAGAACTTTTTTCCACACCTTGCATAGTTGTTTCCTCAACAGGGCAGACTGTTACAGAGACAGGTGTCTCCTCTGCTTTCTGCTGCTCTGCTTCCTCTACAGGTGCTTTCACGGCCATAAGGCAGCTCTTTTGGACCGGAGGAACTGCTTGTTCAGCAACTGGATTAGTAGAGCTCTCTGGCTCCACTACTGGACCCTCTGCAGAGTCCTCAGGCAAACCGTTAGGCAAAGTCTGTTCTTTTGGCTCATCAACGACTGGTTCTGGAACGGGTGTTAGGTTGGTTACAGGGGCAGCGTCCATAGAAGCAACGTCACCATCATTAGCTACAGCAGGAGGCGGCTCCACAGGGGTGGAGATGACAGCAGCTGGGCTAGATGTGTCAGATGCAGCCTCTGTTTCAACCAGAGGTTCAGCCACAGATTCTGGCTCTTCCTCTTTGGCGACCTCAGACTCCTCTTTTGCAACCCCAGTACAAGTCTGCTCTACTGGAGGGGCGTCCTCAGGCTCCTTTTGAACTGGGGCATCAGGGAGTACTGGAGAATCCACATTGTCACCAGTTTGAGGCTTTGAAAGTTGGAGATTGTTTGTAGGAGGAGGAGACGGTGGGAGTGCAGGGGAGATCGCAGGGTCCTCTACTGGAGGAATGGAAATCTTGCTCACAGGTGAAGCAGGTCTGAACTCTGACACAGGTTTAGAGTCAGTGGCTGAAGGTGCAACGGGGGCTAGCTCTGGCGTCTTTGATGGAGGAGGGGTGGACACAGCTGCAGGAGCAGCCATTGCCTTTGCTTGATCATCTGAGGATCAAGGACATAAAACAAACATAAAATTAGCACAATCAATGTTTTCCTGGGGCTGGATTCACAAAACATTCTTAGAATGAAATTCTTTGCTTTTAGATCTTTTCCTTCTCATTTTCAAACTTATGAATATTTTTATTTATCCTAAAACAAGAACATTACGATCTTTTTTCTTACGATTGGTCTAAAGAGAATTTAAGTTAATTTTAATTTTAATTTCTGATAAGAACATCCTTAGAAATTAGTGCAAATAACCTTAAGACTTAAGATGCTTCACAAAATGTTTGAGGGGTTTTAAAACATTAAGCATTAAAATATAACACTAGCTAGATATACACATTTCTTCTAGAATGAATGAGCACTAAAGTGACACCACTTATTAGGGCCGGTTGAAAATTGATTAAAATGTGACTATTCAAATCAGCTGAGATGCTCAAAATCGTGATTCAATTAGGGTAGGGGTTCATATGAAAGTATGTCTGAGGGGAACTTACGGTCTTTAGAAAAGTTTAGATGGTATTTTTCTTTTAATCTTCCCTCTGAATAATGCATACTAAAGTTCTTAAGTGCAGCGCTGCTTTGTTTATTTTTTTGGATTTTATCCAAAGTGACATACAAATGAGGACAATAAACGCAATCAAACCAACGAAAGAGTAATATGCAAGTGCTATATTAGTATATTATAATAGTGTTAATTATTTCACAAAGAAACGTGCAGCATTTTGTCCAATTAATAATAAAAGATACATTTCATTCATAATTTGTAAAATCTAATTTTGTTAAAAATAAATTGTGAATCGAATTGTGAGTTCAGTGAATCGTTACATCCCTAACACTAATTGATTGAAACAACAATGGTCATGCATGTGACATTTCTCTGAATTTGTAGGATGGTGGACAAATGAATACAACAATTTTCCATCTCGAGACAGGCTCTTTAAAAGTAACAATATAAAATACACAATGAAGGTACTAAGAGCTTAATTCTGGTCAAGCTTACTGCAACAAAAGGAAGCACAAAACGGCAAACTTTGAGCTGTTTTTGATCAGTCTTCAACAAGTGGCATAAAATTAAAAAAAACAACAAAGCCTGTCATTTTCATCTTAAGAAAAAAAATTGTGTTCTTAAATTTTTTTTAGCGGGCTTAAAAGTACTGCTCCAAATGAAATTTCTTGCTAAAATCACTTCAGGTTGACATTGTTTGTGACTTGATAACCCTTTTGAAACTTTTGGTGCTAAAAACCACTTATTTTCACATTTTCCAGGGCAAACCTGTTTGGGTATTTTGAAAAAAGCCCACTCACCAGCTCTGATCACATCAGCAACAGGCAGATCACTTTCACCATTGGTCTGGACAGGCCCTGCCACCTCCGGACCAGCAGTCTAAGAACAACAATCCGTTAAAAGCAGCATGTCCTTTTTGCCATGCTCCTGTCATCATAAACTTGAAGCGATCAACAAACCTGTGGAGGAGTGGGTGTGGAGGTCGATCTCCCACCAGACATGATCTCTTCTGTAATGTCACGTCCACCCTGGTTGGGATCACGTATTCTGATCTATAACGCAGCAACTGGTATGTCAGACAAATGGATCAAAATGAACACACACCAAAAGTTGTTTCCACCCACCTGTTTGCGCTCTCTCAGTTTGGCTGCTCCTGGCTGCTGAGGCGGAGCTTGCTGTGGAGGTGGAGCTGGTTGCTGCTGAGCGGGGCTCATCATGACAGGCGTGGTGGACACTGAAGTTGGGTACTGCTGTGTTGCAGGATAATAGGCAGCCGCTAGACAACAACAACAAAAAGAAGAAGTTTAGACCGCAAAATAAGGGACCATCAACTTTAATGGGAGTGGGACACGCATGCAAAGTATTCCCCTGTCCGCCAA
Organism: Carassius carassius; assembly: GCF_963082965.1. Taxonomy (NCBI): domain Eukaryota; kingdom Metazoa; phylum Chordata; class Actinopteri; order Cypriniformes; family Cyprinidae; genus Carassius; species Carassius carassius. The sequence goes on along the minus strand of NC_081766.1, from coordinate 21,446,197 downwards.
TAACACTTCCTGATGCTTTGGGGAAAACGATACTTCACATCATTCTTGTCATAAATCTCTTAACGATGATCACAAATCGATTACTATTCTTTTAACATCCCAGAATGTTTGCAGTTTTGTTGTTTTTTTAGTCTAGGACACGGAGTCAAAGGTTGAAGTAGCATTACATCAAAGGTTACATGTTACCTGGGGTGTTAAAACACAACCAGTCAGGCTAAGACACAGACAAGGTGGAACAGAAACAGCCCTGCTCTTCAGACTCACCAGGATAGCGCTGGGAGGTGAGAGGAGCTCCGTGCAGCGAGAGACGTCCATTCTCTCTACCCGCACCTCTCCCCCCACCCCCCTGCCTCTCCCTCCCTGCCAGAGAGGGATCTGAACTCAGCCGAAAGAGAAGGGAAGAGAGAAAAGCAAGAAGAGACAGAGAGAAAGAGACAAAGGTCAAAAGTGAGTAAGAGGAAACAACAAGCAACAGATATAAGTGCTAAACATGGTTAGTGAGCCAATAATCTGAACAGACATGAAGGATAGAACTATGCGCATAGTGGTTAGTTATGACAGGGATATTATCTAATGTATATGACTGATCTAGCATAAGTCTTCTAAGGTGAAGTTACACAATCTACCCAAAACATACGCCGTTACATACACAATTTTATATTCCAAAAAAAAAAAAAAAAGATTGGAATACAACTCTGCAGCCAGGTTTTTTCCCCATCGTTAAAGTGCTGTCAGACAAGATTCAAGTTCAAACAGAAAACTGCTTGGTTTAAAAAAAAAAAAAAAAGACCTCTGTGTAATGTCCGCTTCGTACATAACACATTATTGACCAAAATGATGGTGGTTCAAACAAGCAGGGGAGGCCCAGAGCAGAGCCTCTTACCATATGTACCGTATTCAGCTGGACTGGATCCAGGGTAAAAGCCTGCAGAGTACTGCTGCGTTGGGGGCATGTAGGGGGTGCGGTACTACAATTAAAAACACAAAAGGTTGTTAGATGCATGAACAGCCTCACAAAAAATGCACAACTCAATTGTTAAAAGAACAATAGGGGTTACCTGTCCATGTAGATAAATGGCATGGCCCTGAGTGTTGGCGAACTGCAACTGTTGCTGGGGAATCATCATAACCTGTGAGGTAGGTTGGTAGACATGAGTGGGTGCAACAGACCTGGGGGTGCTGTTGTGTGGGAGACGAGGGGCACCGCCTTGCATGTTGGGCCGGTTGGGGTAATATGGCTGTTGGGGAAATTGGACGAATTCAGAAAACAATCCACACAAGATCAAACTTCACATTGTTATTCCTGTAACGTTCCTTCATCCACATCCATTCTAGGGCTGTCGCGGTTATGAAATTTCCCCTGCGGTTATTATGGGTGGCTCAATAGCGCGATATGCGGTATTACCGCAGTTTTTTTTTACATACCTAATTTATCCTGATTTTGCTGCATACAAAGCTCTATCGTTGAGTTATGTAAGCATATATTGTTGCTTTTTTTACTGACAGAGACACACGTTTTAAAACATTTTTTGTTTATTGTTAAATGCCAAACAGCAACAAGAACATGCGTTTTCCCCAAAACAATTTTTTGAAGAGATCAAAGAGTTCTAACATGTATTACATGTATCTGAGCGGGACTTTGGACAGCAGCGGAAATCTAGACTGATTATCGCGTCACCACTGGCCCACCAGGACAGTGGATTTGCGTTGGAGTTGGAGATGCACTCCTCATGCAGATAGCGTATGAGCTCATTATCTGCTCACGCTCTCTTGGGTATGGGCACTGACGTGAAGGTTTTCCTCTGCGGTTTGCTTGTCAATAGCGCGGTATATTCAGGGATCATCTGATTTTTTGTAGATAGTATACTTTATTAATATGTTTAGTGAGTTTGGTCTGTTAATATCACTGTATTAGTACATTAAACCACGTTAAGCGTTTTTCACGTTAAGCGTTTTAGAATGTCCCGATGACATCAAAGTAGATGCATTGCTGCGTCACATGAACCTTTTTGCAGCAAATTTTGCATATCGGCTCATCTATATTCGCTGGCTCGACCTTTTCATTGGGTTGTAAGCCAAAATGTTCCCAAACTGGCGACGTGACATTGGGTTTTGGGACAAGATCGAGCGCCTCCCATCATTTCAGCCGGCATATTCAAAACAAACGAAGCACCATAAAACTACCACGGCTCGCGAGAAAATTACAGTCATAACCATATTGTATCATTAATTTATTTAACATTGAATGCACAGTGACAAATTGAAAAAACAAGAAGGCCACAGCCTCTTCTGAAGCAAATGTAGCTATTGCTCATTGTAAACCTGTTATACTGTATTACAACCACTTATTTTAAAATACATTTCAATATCATGATAATACCGTACACCATGATAAAAGCATTAGCAATTTATCGCAACATGAAAATTTTATACCGGCATATCCCCCATGCAAAAATCGTCTTTTTGCAGTCTAATATTCAAAGACACAGTGTGTGTGTGTGTGTGTATATATATATTATATATAGTAAATTCCATTTTTATAACTGGATTCCACGATTTTGTCCATGTTTTCTGCATCGTGTAAAACATAGGGCCCTATTAATGTAGCAAACGAATATGATGAGCTCATTGTGTTAGCAAAAGACAGGGACATTGTTTATTTACTTAGCATTGAGTCTGTCCAACTAGATGACAACGTAGCATTAAATCACCATTCAACAGGCTCAAACCACCACCGCACTTGTCTACTGGACTGCAGAAAGATACTAACTTTTCAATCTGCTACATTATGGACTATGCTGACCTTTTAACTATGCTGACACGCGTGTCTGTGCCGCAACAGGATGCGACAAAGTGACTGTTGAAAAACATTTGAACTGTGTCAGCAAGCCATAAATAGTGGTGTGGCTGGTATAGACACCAGCATTGTCTGAATGGCCGCGATCAGCTCAGGTGGCCGTAACACAGGCTTTAATGTGCCGCAGACGCATACCGTGATGCACAGATCAATTCTAGTCTCAAACGTCACTGAATCTGCTGTTAGAAATGAGCCATCCATTCATCATATCATCATGCAAAACTAAGAATTAGAAACACTAATGTGATGATCAAATATAGGTGCAGGTGGGTGGCGGGAGGATAATTTGAAGAAGCGGGCTTGGAGTTTGAGCTCATCCACGCATCTCTACAGTACACTGACCTGGGTCTCCAGTAGCAAACATTGGAGTGTGCTCTGTTGGACAAACTAAGTAATTACACCATTCAGAAGCATTTAATCTGTTATGTGATCTGTAAAAAAAATATTTAAAAAATAATCCTAACAGCGTCAAATTCGCCATAACCAATATATCGGTGACAGGCTCATATCGGGTGATGATATTGGCTAAATATCGGTCGGGCTCTATTCAGGTAACTTGCTTTTTCTTTAAATGTCTTGACAGTCTGATTACATTGGTTGTCAACAGAGGGAGATTAGAGGGCCAGTTACCTGCAGTGACCTGAATCCAACCTTGAGCCACACAAAATAGCAGAAGAAATAGAGTGGAGAGAAGGTGTGAGAGAAAAACAGACAACAAGAAGCAGCAGTAAAGTTAGCCATCAGCAGTGAAAACAAGCTTCCAACATGCAGTTTGAACAGCCTGAGCAATACAGCACAACAAAGATTAGTGGCACACAGAACAAGTTGGAAATGGTGAAAGGATGAGACTTAAAACAGCTATTAAAACATGTCTCTGACTATTAGGGTTGGGAATTGACAAAAAAAAGCTTTCTGATATTTGTTCATTATATGATTTAGAAAGTTCAGTTCTGCTAACATTTCTCAAACATATTCGGTCTCATATTCAGTCTGACCAGTTTGTAAACGCAAATTAACATTTTGGGAAGTGTTTACATTCTGAAATTTTTCCACATTGATCAGGCTATTTCAGGTTTACCTCAACCCTTACGAGCGAACTAAAATTTAATTTGGCTTAAGTTGTTTATAAGAAGGCTTTTCAGTCTAACTCAGCCATCAGTCCAACTACTGTTGAGTCTTCAACAGATTTTTTTGGTTGAATTGTAAAATAAGCTATTAGTTGCATTTAGAGCCAGACCGATATGGGTACTTTGGGGCCAATACCGATTTTAGGGTGTAGAAAAAGGCAGATAAAGATACATTAGCCGATATTCTTTGTGTATATTATAGGGCTGTTTAAAATATATATATATATATAAATTTCTAATATTCATTTAAAATCCACATTCGAATGCTAAAACATTTTTAGATGTGCATTAAGGAGGCTGCCTTATAAGCCCTGGGTATTTCACATTCCTTGTTTTATCCATCTCGTCTTGTGCACAGACATTCAAAGGCAGACGAGCTCGACACGCAGTACCACTTCGGTCTCATCATTCACCTCATGTAAGCACACCATCCATGCAGTCTAAAAAAAAAAAATAAAAAAAAATTGCCTGCACCCGGATGATGAAAATGACAATGCAGACGGTGCGCGGACGGCCAAAGTATACTTGACCTTTATCAGTGGAGCACGAGATGCGATGACGATGTACCGTATTTTCCGCACTATAAGGGACACCTTCAATGAATGGCTTATTTTAGAACTGTTTTCATATATAGGGCGCACTGGATTATAAGGCGCATAGATATGGCGTTATTTTTGTGCCACAATCCTGAGCGAGTAATTGTACGTTTTGAACACAGAGAACTATATTTTGCAAGCACATTACATTATATTTTGATCAGAAATAAAAATAAAAAAAATTGCGAAAAAAAAATCGCTTGAGCAAACAAAAAACGATTCCGTGTTCAATAAATGTATTTGCTTGTTTGCTATTATCCATATTAACGTGCAGTAATAAATCCTCTCACGCAGTTTACTCAGGTGCTCTCTCACAAACCTATTCTCTGCACTCCTGTCACGTCCCCCTCTCTCTCTCTCAACCTCTTAATACTGTGCGGGCTCAACTCTTGACACACGCTCGCTCAACTTACAACAGCGTTACAAGTGTGCCACAAAAATCAGCCAATCGGAAAATTACAGGTCAATTGTGATTGGCTGTTGGTCTCCCATCAAATCGCTAGTAGAACCAAAGCCCATCATTTCCTATTTAGAATTCAATAACGATAAATGGGAAAATGGCTCGTTTATTCGTTTTTCCATTTAGTTTAACAAACGAAAAATGGGTTTTTGGCTCTATGTCTCATTTTGTCTTTTGGGGTTAACAAATCGGTTTATGGCTTCAATATTTCATGCGCACTTGTGGGCGGTGCTGAAACGCTGCTTTCATCTGATTGGTCGAATCGCTCCGCCTTCAGCTCGGTCTTTTCATTCTTTCGGCAGAATAAGAGTCAGTACAAGTGCAGCACTGTAATGTCTGAAACCACCACTCACTGTTAATTAGAATAATATTTGAAACAAATGTGGCTGGGCACATAATTCATGCTGCTGAGGCCTGCAAGTGACCCCTTTAATTTCTAGGTTATAGTATTGTATGAATATTGTCCCACTGTAAATACAGTGCAAATAGTTCTGGTCTCTTTGGATAAAAGTGAAGAGGAAATCAAAATCAATAATAGACTTCATAACAGTTTCATGATAATGTCTGTAACATTTATTACTTTCGTCTTTTAAGTCTAAAGGCACTAGGTATGTGTGTGTGACATTAATAATTAATTGTGAAAATTAATATAGTTAAATTTATGAAATAAATTAGTAATATTAGTTTAATTACATACTAAATTGAATGAAGTTTCTCTTCTTACTATTCTTTATTGGGCTTGAGAAAGCCAACATTTAAACATTATTATTATTTATTATGAGAGTAATTGACACCGACTAGAACTAGCTCAGATCTTCAGACTCGTCTGACTTGCGTTGCTGTATAACTGGTCAGACTTAACTTCCCAAAAAATCCTATTGACTTTTGTTTTCTGAGCAATGAAGGCCGTAACACTTAATGTCCACTAGAGGGGGCGACAGGATTTCTGTTTACAATAGTTTAAGTGAAAAATATATACATGAATTTCATGTGTACTGCCATTAATATGCCATATCTGTGTACAAGAATAAACTTCACAGCTGTACAACTGCTTAAAACTTCCCAATCTGGCTTTTTCAACCTACCTCCAAATTTATTTTAAGATATAGTTTATTCACACTGGTTAATGCATATAATGTTTGTCCATCTGGAACTTTTATTTTTCATGAGCTGTATATTTTAAGATGTACTAGGTGTTGATAAATCATATGCAAAGAACGTAAAGAGCTTTGACATTATTTTTATTTTTTTTGGAAAAAAAATTCGTTATTGAATTTTAAATAGGAAATGATGGGCTTTGGTTCTACTAGCGATTTGATTGGAGACCAACAGCCAATCACAATTGACCTTTAATTTTCCGATTGGTTGATTTTGTGGCACACTTGTAACGCTGTTATAAGTTGAGCGAGTATGTGTCAAGAGTTGAGCGCGCACATTATTAAGAGGCTGAGAGAGAGAGAAGGGGATGTGACAGGAGCGCAGAGAATAAGTTTGTGAGAGAGCACCTGAGTAAACTGCGTGAGAGGGGATATTACTGCACATGAATATGGATAATAGCAAACAAGCAAATACATTTGAGCACGGAATCGTTTTTTCTTTGCTCAAGCGAATTTTTTTTTTGCGATTGTTACTTTGTCCAAAATATAATGTAATGTGCTTGCAAAATATAGTTCTCTGTGCTCAAAACATACAATTACTCGCTCAGGATTGTGTCACAAAAATAACACCATACATAGAATAGACCAGTGGTTCTCCAACTCGCGGGTCGCATGCGGCCCTTCACAAATTCAAATGCAGCCCACCAAATGCTGAACACAAAAAAAAAAGAAAAAAAAAAAAAAAACTTTACAATTAATTTTATTTTGTACATTAAAAAGAATTAGGCTACTAAAGAAATGAGCTATAACCTAATGTTTTTATGTGAAATTATTTTGTTTATTATTATTTTCCAGACATGAGCAGACTTACTCACATAACATTACGAACACATACAAGTGTGCACTTTGGCAGAATTCAATTCAAATAGTCATCAACAGCTATTAGTTTGGTAAAATTGAGCATCTGAAATGACAAATTTGTTTTTAAGGGAGAAAAAAAGAAATGTGGAGAATGTCAGCGAATGAACGCATACAAAAAAAGTCGCAGTGCTTTCCATATTTGGATCGACATAGGCTACATTTGTGAACGCACATTTTCTGCAATATTGCGCGTCAGGTCATGCTCCCGTGTGCGTCTCACAGACTGCATCTTAAAGCCTCAGTTAAACTTTCTGCATCCGCGAGTCCGTTTTGGACCGCTAGGTAGGCGTGACGCAAAAATCACCATCGGAGAGCCGAGGCTCTGAGCAGACAACCGCGCGGACAGGTGCGTGGTCAGTATAGGCTTCAAAAGCACAATTGCACATGTTCAGGCAGTGTGAAGAAGCACATTGCCAATCGAACCAGTGCAATCCGTCAATAAAGAATATAAAGACAGCAATGTGCAATAATTCTGGGAAATTGTTTGTTCACATGTTTGTTGCAGAGCGGACCATCAGCGTACGCTTTCGGAAGTATAAATGGAAGTCCACGTCTGGATTGCTCATGCGGAAAGTATAACACAGGCTTTACAATCGCAACTTCATTGTGCTGTTACTACATCGAGCCGAATTTCACAAAATTGTTCAGCTCCCGACAGCATCAAGCGTTTTATTTATGGGGAGTAGAATTATTTATTTCAAATGAATCTAATCGATTAGATATCATAATATTTAGGCAATAATATTATAAATCAGGTTGGTTTGTATTGGTGACGTAATATGTAAATTATATGCGTGCGGCCCGCGAGACTTGCACTTGGACCATAATGCGGGCCGATGGAAAAAAAGGTTGAGAACCACTGGAATAGAAGATACTGCAGTCAAACGTTTGACTGGGTTTGCGTTATGCATCCACTAGATGGAGCTGTGCTAAAGGGAATGTCAACATTTTGACAGAGCGCCTTGATCCATATATAAGGCGCTCCGGATTATAAGGCGCACTGTCGTATAACGTTAGAATAGTTAGTTAATAGTTGGGTTAGAATAGCCTTATAGTGCGGAAAATACGGTAAGTGTTATTGCATTATAAAGTTTATGTTAGCCTATCCAGTTTAAGCCACTAGAAGAAAAAAAAAGATCAATGTGGAGAAGCTCTTGTTTACATCAAAATTGAAACCAAGCCATTCACAAAGAACACATATTTCGCACATTTTCTAGAGGCACAATGTTGGACTCCTGTTTCGCACAAGAGAGCCGCATGTATTGAAAGCCATGTAAAAATAATGTAAGTTCAACTATTCAAAAACATCGAGACTTTATGGTGAAGAAATCGAGGAACATTTTAAAATAAATTATAAAACTCTACAGGAGACTTGAATGGAGTGGTTACTTATCAAGATACATCGGGAACAGGTTTGTTGCAATAAAAAGAAACAATTTTGTTTATTGTTCTTTGTGAAACGTGCTTCTTTGAAAGTATGAGAAAAAAATTTTATATATATATATATATATATATATATATTTATTATACACACACACACACACACAGTCGTGGCCAAAAGTTTTGAGAATTACATAAATATTGGAAATTGGAAAAGTTGCTGCTTAAGTTTTTATAATAGCAATTTGCATATACTCCAGAATGTTATGAAGAGTGATCAGATGAATTGCATAGTCCCTTCTTTGCCATGAAAATGAACTTAATCCCCAAAAAAACTTTCCACTGCATTTCATTGCTGTAATTAAAAGGACCTGCTGAGATCATTTCAGTAATCGTCTTGTTAACTCAGGTGAGAATGTTGACGAGCAAAAGGCTGGAGATCATTATGTCAGGCTGATTGGGTTAGAATGACAGACTTGACATGTTAAAAGGAGGGTGATGCTTAAAATCAATGTTCTTCCATTGTTAACCATGGTGACCTGCAAAGAAACGCGTGCAGCCATCATTGCGTTGCATAAAAATGGCTTCACATGCAAAGATATTGTGGCTACTAAGATTGCACCTAAATCAACAATTTATAGGATCATCAAGAACTTCGAGGAAAGAGGTTCAATTCTTGTAAAAAAGGCTTCAGGGCGTCCAAGAAAGTCCAGCAAGCGCCAGGATCGTCTCCTAAAGAGGATTCAGCTGCGGGATCGGAGTGCCACCAGTGCAGAGCTTGCTCAGGAATGGCAGCAGGCAGGTGGGAGCGCATCTGCACGCACAGTGAGGCGAAGACTTTTGGAAGATGGCCTGGTGTCAAGAAGGGCAGCAAAGAAGCCACTTCTCTCAAAAAATAAAAAATCAGGGACAGATTGATCTTCTGCAGAAAGTATAGTGAATGGACTGCTGAGGACTGGGGCAAAGTCATATTCTCCGATGAAGCCTCTTTCCGATTGTTTGGGACATCTGGAAAAAGGCTTGTCCGGAGAAGAAAAGGTGAGCGCTACCATCAGTCCTGTGTCATGCCAACAGTAAAGCATCCTGACACCATTCATGTGTGCGGTTGCTTCTTATCCAAGGGAGTGGGCTCACTCACAATTCTGCCCAAAAACACAGCCATGAATAAAGAATGGTACCAAAACACCCTCCAACAGCAACTTCTTCCAACAATTCAACAACAGTTTGGTGAAGAACAATGCATTTTCCAGCACGATGGAGCACCGGGCCATAAGGCAAAAGTGATAACTAAGTGGCTCGGGGACCAGAATGTTGAAATTTAGGGTCCATGGCCTGGAAACTCCCCAGATCTTAATCCCATTGAGAACTTGTGGTCAATCTTCAAGAGGCGGGTGGACAAACAAAAACCCACTAATTCTGACAAACTCCAAGAAGTGATTATGAAAGAATGGGTTGCTATCAGTCAGGATTTGGCCCAGAAGTTGATTGAGAGCACGCCCAGTCGAAATGCAGAGGTCCTGAAAAAGAAGGGCCAACACTGCAAATACTGACTCTTTGCATAAATGTCATGTAATTGTCGATAAAAGCCTTTGAAACGTATGAAGTGCTTGTAATTATATTTCAGTACATCACAGAAACAACTGAAACGAAGATCTAAAAGCAGTCTAGCAGCAAACTTTTTGAAAACTAATATTTATGTAATTCTCAAAAATTTTGGCCACAACTATATATATATATATATATATATATATATATATATATATATATATATTAGGGCTGCACGATGTGTCGTTTAAGCATCGATATCGCGATGTACGAATCCACGATAGTCACATCGCAGGATGTGCGATGTAGGCTGTCGTAGTTGATCCGTTATTCATTAACTGTACGGGCCACCTACTCCCCTGCCCTTGACGAATGTGATTCGCGGATTAATTGCACAGCTTAACCATCATAGAGTGAAAGTTTATAATTGACAGGACTGAAAACCACATGCAAGTTTAACAGGGCAGAGAGAGAGGGAGCGCGAGAGAGACAGAGAGAGAGAGAGAGAGCGCGAGAGAAACAGGGAGAGAGAGCGCACGTGCGCGAGAGAGACAGAGAGAAATGTTTATGTTGATGTGAATGTGAATGTTTATAGAAATGTATATGGATTTATTTTGCATGTAATTTTTTTTTCTTATGAATATGTATTTTTTAGTGATGCACCAAAATGAAAATTCTGCGCCGAAACCGAAAATTTAGGATGCACTTGGCCGAAAACCGAAACTGAAGCCGAAAATGGCTTCTTTTAAAAACGTATATATATATATATATTGCTTGGATTTAATGGATCTGAATTGAAAAATCACAATGTAATAATCAAACTTTTATTAACAGTTACATAAAACATGAAATATTTTTTACAATAAATATAAATAATAATTATTCTTCAAGTTTTATGTTACATCAAATAAAATAGTTTTTTAAAAATTGTGCAAAAAAATCCACAATTTTGGAGATTTTTGCAGAACAAATGTTACATATTGCAACTTTGGTGTCCTCTCGTATAGGGCTGTCACTTTTGTGAAAAAAAAAATCCTGTTTGATTTTTGAGACATAGGCAAAGTGTTTATTGAATCGTTAGTAAATTGCCTATATTTGGCGTTGATCCGTTTTTCAACGCCAAATATAGGCAAATCCACCGACAACTAAACAGGCATTAGGGCGAACGTAAAGAGGGCGCTTGAGACGCGCACAAGTCAGCAATGTGGACTGCCATAACATCAATGAAAAACATTACTGAAGGCTACATTGATATTATGCACTAATAGGCTCTGTGTGTATGTGTGTGTGTGTGTGTGTCAGAACCTGCAGTTGCTGTGTGACGCGCGTTCGCTGCGAGCGTATAGTGACGAGCTGGACGCGCTCCGAGAGAAGGCCGTTAAGGCCGTTATTTTTGTTTCTATTCTGCTATGTACAATGCTTTGGCAATATGTACCTTTGTATGTCATGCCAATAAAGCAATATGAATTGAATTGAGAGAGAGAGAGAGAGAGAGAGACCAAGAGAGAGCAAGCCGTTTTCAAACAACACGAGCGCTGTCTTGCTCTCTCTCCCTCGCGCATATTAATCAATTGACACGATGGTGTCGATGTTTAAATCATTTAAAATGAGAATGTAAGTGTGCTCACCCCATTTTTGTTTGTAAGAAAAAATATCGCAATATATATCGCAGAAAAATAAAATATCGCAATGTCATTTTTTCCCAATATCGTGCAGCCCTAATATAAATAATCGTGCAGCCCTTACAAACAAAAATGGGGTGAGCACACTTACATTCTCATTTTAAATTATTTAAACCGACACCATCGTGTCAATTGATTAATATGCGCGAGGGAGAGAGAGCAAGACAGCGCTCGTGTTGTTTGAAAACGGCTCGCTCTCTCTCTCTCTCTCTCTCTCAATTCAATTCATATTGCTTTATTGGCATGACATACAAAGGTACATATTGCCAAAGCATTGTAAATAGCAGAATAGAAACAAACAAAACAAAAATACATATTATATTCATAAGGAAAAAAAATTACATGCAAAATAAATCCATATACATTTCTATAAACATTGATGGTACTTCTAATGTACTCTCTGTCTGTCTCTCGCGCGCTCTCTCTGTGTGTCTCTCTCTCGCGCGCGCTCTCTCTCTCTCTCTCGCGCGCGCTCTCTCTCTCTCTCTCTCTCGCGCTCTCTCTCTCTCTCTCGCTCGCGCGCGCTCTCTCTCTCTCTCTCGCGCGCTCTCTCTCTCTCTCTCTCTCTCTCTCTCTCTCGCGCGCTCTCTCTCTCTCTCTCTCTCGCGCGCTCTCTCTCTCTCTCTCTCGCGCGCTCTCTCTCTCTCGCGCTCTCTCTCTCTCTCGCGCTCTCTCTCTCTCTCGCGCTCTCTCTCTCTCTCGCGCTCTCTCTCTCTCGCGCTCTCTCTCTCTCTCGCGCTCTCTCTCTTTTGCTTTCTCTGTCTCTCTCGCGCGCTCTCTCTCGCTCCCTCTCTCTCTGCCCTGTTAAACTTGCATGTGGTTTTCAGTCCTGTCAATTATAAACTTTCACTCTATGATGGTTAAGCTGTGCAATTAATCCGCGAATCACATTCGTCAAGGGCAGGGGAGTAGGTGGCCCATACAGTTAATGAATAACGGATCAACTACGACAGCCTACATCGCACATCCTGCGATGTGACTATCGTGGACTCGTACATCGCGATATCGATGCTTAAACGACACATCGTGCAGCCCTAATACATATACATATATATATATATATATATATAATAAAAACAAACCACATTCATTAAACATATGGATTCCCAACCCAACTGACAATGGTAATGAATACACACAACCTAGCAAGAGCAGCACCTAAATGCAAAATAACCTGTAGTTTATTATAGACTAGTTTTGGTGTATGTGTGTGTGTGGGGGGGGGGGGGGGGGTGTAAAGACAGAAGATTTCAGAAATCAAGCAGGATCCACTTTATGAAAATTGGTAGTACCTGTTGGTGTAAAGCACGAGGCCCTGGAGCAAACTGGGAGGAAAGTAAAGAGTAGAAGTTTTTCTCAAGCAAGCAGGAATCTAGCTAAGCCAAAAAAAACTACAAAAAACATACTGTCATAGCTTGAAGACAGTGTACCTGTCTGGTTTGCGGTGCAGTGTTCATTTGTGGAGATGGCCCGGGAAAAACAACCGAGGGAGGCTGACCTGGGGGATAGGCAGCCTGTAGAACAAATGAAAACACTGATAATGTTAAAGGAGACTCATATAATCCCGATCAAAATGATAAGCTTCTCGGATTCCACTTTCACCTGTGTCAGTCCTGGTGATTGGGTGGAGTGTGGAACGGCAGGGGGTCCTGTTATAGGCTGAGGTGGTTTATTCATTTCCTGTGGTTCTGCATGAGGGGGCCTCACACTTGCCTGCCAAACTAGTGAATCAGGAAAACATGATTTTATGAGCAATAATCAGATACAATCAACCATGTTTTAAAACAGTATTGACAGGTTGGGCTTTCCAAATTATTTTTAACAGCCATGAAAGTAAAAAATATACAATAATATGCGTTTTTAATTATACTGTTTGAAAATCATACCTCTAAATTAGTATTATGAATCTCTGGGGTATCGACAAGCCCTCAGGGTGACTCCTTGTGTAGTGTGTTAGCAATTCACCCTGGAGAGAAATAAGAGGCAATTCATTTGCTTTGCAATGGAGAAAGAAAAAAAATTACTAGCATCAATTAATCATCAGTCAACAGGGTAGGAATGCTCATGTTACAACCAAAATCAGATCTCTTAGTAAAGTTCTGTATTCAAGTAGGTACAACAAGACTATGATCCATTCTATGAATATGTATACTGTATGCAAATGCAATTTAAAAACTTGATTTGTTAGACTAAAATAACTTTTTAAATCAATGAAATCATAGTCCAGTGTCATCAGACTCAAATTAAAATCAAGCTACAATCGGCCTCTTCGTGATGTAAAATGTGTAATTCTTCAAATATTTGATTGTCACGTAAACCATCATTGAAACATCATTCAAATGTTTGGGTCAGTAAGACTATTTCTGAATGTCCCTTATGGTCACCACAGATGCATTTTTTCAACCAAAATCACAAGTAATAATGTGAAATATTTTCATTTAAATATTAAAGTCTCTGTAAAGTCAATTCTCATTCACATTATAAATGTTACAAATGTATTGCTGAAACATTACAAAGGCTGTAAATTCTGTAGTACTGAATAATGGAGCTAAATCGTTAAACAGTTTTTCACCATTTCTGTTAGGGATGCACCGGTTGACCAGCCCTGAAACGGAACCGGCTGGTTTTTGCTTAAAAAAAAAAAAAAGGTTTTTGGTCTTTTTTTGGCCGATTTTTCCGGAAGTGTGCCCGTGTGCACATTCTACATTGTAATCATTCGCTATGCCATTTGTGTGGAAGTATTTCGAAATCTTGCGCAGGACACAAGTGAAGACCGTGAAGGGATGTTCAGCTCAACTTTTCGCGTGTTGGATGAGAAATGAAACAGACTAAACTGCGACAAAACGGAAAGTTTTTTTCCTGTAAAGTAGAACTTGCATACACGTTTGAAAAGCCAGTTTTTTATAGGATGATTATTTTTATTTTACCTTAAAATTATATCGACTGAATTTGATTTTAAAATCACCTGCTGTAGCAAACTGAAAAAAAAGTGTTTCATTCATTAAATTAAAAAATTTAAGGGTAATGACTCACATTTATATTTTTTAACTTGACAATAGTTATTTATTTTTCATTGTCTCAAGTAAAAAAATATAGATGTGAATCATTACCTTAATTATTTTTAATTGGATGAATGAAACTTTGCATCTTTGTTTTATTCGCACCAACATTATTTGATTTTAAAAACTAAAATACTGAATGCTGATGCTGAATGTGTGTTGATTGAGTTGTTTGGATTGTAGAACTATGCAGTTATTGCTTTTAATTTCACATGATCACAGTTAATCTTTTAATTTAAGGCCAGTTTTATGTAGTTTCAACCCAATTCAAAAACAAAAGCGAAATGCTGATGTCTGTACCATCTGTTTGTATTGAATGTAGGCTACTTACTGTGCAGTTACTCCCGTTAATTTTAGAGGGTTACGGTTATTGTTTTCAATAGCCAAAAGCCAGTTTGGCCTATTAAAATACCAAATAAACATCTTGTTTATGCACACTTCTTTCTTGTTTGTTGTTTAAAGATAAAATGGGCCAGTTTGCTTGTGTTACCGAGGACCCGGTCAACCCGGTTCTTGACGCATACAGCGCTATGATTTCCGCGAAGCAGAAAACGCGGACAGAATCTCAAAATCCAGTCTTGATAATGAAACTGACAAATTCCGTGACTGTCCATATTAAAATGTAAAAGTTAGCATAAATTAATCAAATCTCCGTATGGACCAGTATCTGTAAAAGTAGAAATATTACTATTATTTAGTAGAATGTATGTGATAACGCTACTACTGTTGAAAAAATTTATAAAACTATTTTTTAAAGAAATAATTCACACAATATTTCTTCCATGTTTAAATTTTAATAGCAAATTCCCTTTATTTATCAAAAAAATTAAATGTTTACATTTCATTAATTAAAAGAAATTAAATTTGGGTGAAACTTGTTTACTGTTTTTCATAATTATATTACTTGTAGAAAAACTTTAAACAATTGTAAATAAGCATAAAGAATGTTATTGTTTTTATTTTTAGTGATAAAAAGGTTTTTTTTTTTTAATTAGAATATTTTTGTGTTTTGCTTTGGTACCGAAATTGGTACCAAGAACCGTGGATTTTCACTGGTATCGGTACCGAATACTGACATTTTGGTACCGTGACAACACTAATACACACACACACACTCATATACACACTGAACAAAATTATAAACATTTGTTTTTGCCCCCCATTTTTTGTAAGTTGGCCTCAAAGATCTAAGATTTTTTTTTTATGTACACAAAAGGCCTACTTCTCTCAAATATTTTTCACAAATCTGTCTAAATCTGCGTTAGTGAGCACTTTGCCAAGATAATCCATCCAGCTCACAATTCAAGGGCAATAGCTCTGGTGGACATTCCTGTAGTCAGCATGCCAATTGCATGCTCCCTCAAAACTTGTAACATTTGTGGCCTTTTATTGTGGCCAGCTTAAGGCACACCTGTGCAATCATGCCATCTAATCCGCATCTTGATATACCACACCGGTGTGGTGAATGGATTATCTCGGCAAAGGAGAAGAGCTCTAACACAGATTTAGACCGATTTGTGAACAATATTTGAGAGAAATAGGCCTTTTGTGTACATAGAAAAAGTTCAGCTCATGAAAAATGGGGACAAAAACAAAAGTGTTGCGTTTATAATTTTGTTCAGTGCATTTATATAAACATATACACACACATACATATATATATGACACGTCAACAAGGGATCAAGTTCTATCAGTGACAAACATCTGAATATCAAACATGACTGAAGCAAAGATGGGAAATCGAAGACACCAATTATGCTGCAGCAACATACACAGTGTACCTGATTATGCTCCCAGAAAAGCCTGAATGAATGCTCTCTGCGAGCAAGTAAAGAAAGAGTGGGGGTCTACTAGTATCAATTGAGTTAAAGCCACACCCTTAAGATCTCAAACACAGAGCCACACTGGGCATTTAACAATCTATCATATTATCTGAGAAAGGATGGGAAAGCCGCAGGAGAGCAGCCGAAGAGCTCTGATCAGGGGATATAGAGATGTAGGCTCTACATTCTGGGTGTGTCTGTCTGCCCCCTGAGACGCTCGCACAATAGGTCAGGACTTACAATCCAGGTCTGTGTTAATGATTCCAACAGATGGCAACCAATAAACACCCTCTCAAAAGAACTGACTTTCTGGGAGAGGACAGACGGTG
This sequence comes from Carassius carassius, assembly GCF_963082965.1. NCBI lineage: Eukaryota > Metazoa > Chordata > Actinopteri > Cypriniformes > Cyprinidae > Carassius > Carassius carassius. The sequence continues at coordinate 21,429,321 of NC_081766.1, read as the reverse complement.
GAGGATGAGCGATGCTGAGGAACTGAAGCATGTGGGGAATGTGCTTCTGACAGAGAGAACGCGAAAGCCTCTGAAAGACCTCCAAGGCAAAACTGCATTTGTGAATTTTGTACACAAATTTAAAAAAAAAGCAGGACAAAAGGGCAGAAAGGCATTGGTGTCATGAGTGTAATCAAAGTAGGACGTATACAACCTAGAAATGAATGAGCTAAACATGGGACATTTAATGGCATGAGGGGGGAGGGTAGGCCAAGCATGTGTTCAATATAGCCCGATGCCCACCCATCCGTGACATCCAGATGAAGTGTTTGTGGGGTGGTGGGGGGGAAGGGAACACCAGGATCCAGTTGTGGAGTTATGATCAATGCATTTAGGAGAACTGGCAAAATACCCATTACAAGCTCACACAACTGCCACTGGCTTGTACAGCACACAATTAGGACTGCACGATTAATCTCATGCGATTGTCATGTGTCATCAGTAAATTTTGTTCCGTGATTAGTAGCAAATTTCCGTCACCTGTTTTCAAATGGAGCGGCACTTACTACACAAAGCCATAGTTCACTGACAATGCAATATCGCGTTCATAACCGAATGTGATTCATCTGCAATTATAATGCAATATTTCGTAGCTTGTTTAAATTAAAATTAACCAAAAAATTCATATACATCTTTTCATGACATAGGCAAAACAAATTTTGTTATTAGAATATTAGTTCGGTGGGTTTGCATTTGATATTCAATTTTGAGATTCAAATATTCATTTTTTTTTTTGAACACCTGGCATCCCCCTCGAAACGGTTCTCATTCGCCCTTGAATATGAATTGCCCATGAGTGAACATCATGATTTAGTTTGTCTGGTAAAGAAGACAAAAAAATGCCAATACCTCCGCTGTGTGGGAGCACTTTAAATTGAGTGAGGATAAGACAACAGCAGTGTGCCAAATATGTGATTTGAAACTGGCATACCACAACAACATATCAAGCTTGAAAAATGACCTGAATTCTGTAAGTTGAACGATGATAGTATATTAAGCAAAAAACTGCTTTCATCCAGCATGTATTTTTTCCACATTGAAAAAAAAAACGTGCACTTAATTTTGCTTGGAAAACACTTGCGTATACGGCAGTCATAAAAATAAAATAAAAAAAAAGTGTACAGTATCCAGCCTTAAAATTATATGTCTATTAGGGCTGTGTGATTAATCGAAATCGAAATTTGAGACTTTGCGATTTGCTAATCGCAAAAGCCTGCGATGTGGACGTGATACTCTGTTCCAGAGCATATGCATGACTGCAGCCTTCAGTGACAGTCTTACTAACCGATAGAGTGAGCGCACCTCCGTTCTCCCCAATCAGCTCTGCTCTAGGCAGCTGTGTAAACGCCAACCATAAAAAAATAAAATAAATTTAAAAAAAAAATAAAAAAAAAGCGGAAAGCAGGAGAGCGGACAGAGCTCTCGTCGCGGGAGGAAAAACCCACGGCGGCGGGCTTTGTGTTTACATCAATGACACGTGGTGCCGCGATACGATTAATGTTAATTTTATCTGTATGCACCGGGGTCTGAAAGTAACGCAGTTTCGATTCTCTGTATGTATGTACTGTACAGTCGTGGCCAAAAGTTGAGAATTACATAAATATTAGTTTTCAAAAAGTTTGCTGCTAAACTGCTTTTAGATCTTTGTTTCAGTTGTTTCTGTGATGTACTGAAATATAATTACAAGCACTTCATACGTTTTAAAGGCTTTTAGCGACAATTAAAATGACATTTATGCAAAGAGTCAGTATTTGCAGTGTTGGCCCTTCTTTTTCAGGACCTCTGCAATTCGACTGGGCATGCTCTCAATCAACTTCTGGGCCAAATCCTGACTGATAGCAACCCATTCTTTCATAATCTTTTCTTGGAGTTTGTCAGAATTAGTGGGTTTTTGTTTGTCCACCCGCCTCTTGAGGATTGACCACAAGTTCTCAATGGGATTAAGATCTGGGGAGTTTCCAGGCCATGGACCCAAAATTTCAACATTCTGGTCCCCGAGCCACTTAGTTATCACTTTTGCCTTATGGCCCGGTGCTCCATCGTGCTGGAAAATGCATTGTTCTTCACCAAACTGTTGTTGGATTGTTGGAAGAAGTTGCTGTTGGAGGGTGTTTTGGTACCATTCTTTATTCATGGCTGTGTTTTTGGGCAGAATTGTGAGTGAGCCCACTCCCTTGGATGAGAAGCAACCTCACACATGAATGGTGTCAGGATGCTTTACTGTTGGCATGACACAGGACTGATGGTAGCGCTCACCTTTTCTTCTCCGGACAAGCCTTTTTCCACATGTCCCAAACAATCGGAAAGGGGCTTCATCGGAGAATATGACTTTGCCCCAGTCCTCAGCAGTCCATTCACTATACTTTCTGCAGAAGATCAATCGGTCCCTGATGTTTTTCACCAGGCCATCTTCCAAAAGTCTTGGCCTCACTGTGCGTGCAGATGCGCTCACACCTGCCTGCTGCCATTCCTGAGCAAGCTCTGCACTGGTGGCACTCCGATCCTGCAGCTGAATCCTCTTTAGGAGATGATCCTGGCGCTTGCTGGACTTTCTTGGACGCCCTGAAGCCTTCTTTACAAGAATTGAACCTCTTTCCTTGAAGTTCTTGATGATCCTATAAATTGTTGATTTAGGTGCAATCTTAGTAGCCACAATATCCTTGCCTGTGAAGCCATTTTTATGCAACGCAATGATGGCTGCACGCGTTTCTTTGCAGGTCACCATGGTTAACAATGGAAGAACAATGATTTCAAGCATCACCCTCCTTTTAACATGTCAAGTCTGCCATTCTAACCCAATCAGCCTGACATAATGATTTCCAGCCTTTTGCTCGTCAACATTCTCACCTGAGTTAACAAGACCATTAAGGCGGGCGTACACTGTGCGAATTCGGATGGTCGGAAGATCGTATGTCCACGCACACGGCACGAGTGAGTTTATCTGAAAATCGTACGGACGAGATGATATACGACACGATTTTACAACCTGCGAATTCCAGAAGCAATCGCACGATGTTGATAGACGCGTTCGACTTGAAGCACCACTGCACGCACAGAAGGTATGACATTAAAGTACCGCGAGATCGATAAGAGAGCACACATATCCAATGCATTTGAATCGCTCTCGCGGTACTTTGATGTCATACAGATGATCATTCTGTGCAGCGCTGCTTCAAGTTGAACGCGCCTGATATAACTGCTCTCCCTCTCTCATACCTGCATATAAAATATTGATACAAGCCGTGACGGTTTCCTACACGTACATGTTATTTTTCAGCAATAGGAAACCGGGACGTTTGGTCACCCTGTGTGTGTGTGTGTTCTTGTAAGTTTAGAAATATCTGAAATAAGTATTAAAATGTAAACATGGTTTGTGAGGACAATTCCTGTGCCCTCATAAACCAAATGGCTTTAAAAAATACTATACGAGTACTAGTACTATAATACTATATTTCGCCATTCCTTCTCGAAAAAAAACAAAAAAAACATTGTGCGCTGTGCTTGCGTCAGACTGTTGCTGGCTGGACATGATTTAATAGCGAGTTATTAAAACCGCGATAATCAAACACGGTTTTAATGATAATTCATTTTTAAACGATATTACTAACCTTCAGCACATTTTATCACGGTTATCAATAAAACCGGTTATCGTCCCATCCCTATACAGCGCTCGCTGTTCCTGTCAGACTTCAGTGAGTTTATCCTCCTGGTCAATAGTCCACATTCGCCGTGGAGCTGCCGTGTTCGTGATTCTTCTTCTGTGGTTTTCCTAGTTCGTGATTGGTCAACTTCAGATAAATCAACAAATGAGCTCATTCAACCGCACACATGTCACGAATTCAAACCAATAGCTCACGAACTTTTTAGACATGTTTAAAAATGATCGGGAGGTCCGGAAGTGCTCGTAAGCCACTCTGCTCGGCTCGTAATTCATCGCAAATGATATGAGCCGCGACCATACGCGATTTCCACACGATTGTGGAACTCGTACTCCTGGAACTCGTACGACAGCAAAAATTGCACCGTGTACGCCCGCCTTTACTGAAATGATCTCAGCAGGTCCTTTAATGACAGCAATGAAATGCAGTGGAAAGGTTTTTTTGGGATTAAGTTAATTTTCATGGCAAAGAAGGACTATGCAATTCATCTGATCACTCTTCATAACATTCTGGAGTATATGCAAATTGCTATTATAAAAACTTAAGCAGCAACTTTTCCAATTTCCAATATTTATGTGATTCTCAAAATTTTGGCCACGACTGAACCTTTGGAAATTGACAATAAAGCAGACTTGACTTGACTTAAACATGAAAAACCACAGCCAGAGTCGCTTACAGTTAGAATTTTAAAAAAAATTGTTATAAAGCATCTCTCCAGTGTGGAGCTAGCTAATGATAGAATTTATATTATTGGGAAAAAAAAAATTTTTCATTAAATTTTTTGTTTGGTTTGATCTAGCTCATTACTGCTTTATAACCCTATAAGGTATTTTAAGAGAGATTATGCTGTGAATAAAATGTTTATTCAAAAATAAAACATCCTATCTATAACCTTTCTTTTGTTTCTTACACGACTTACAAACATAGATGCTAATAGGCTAAATGATTTGTCATTCAGCTGCTTTCTCATATAGCTAATTAAATGGCAAAGAGAGTTTCTCTCATCTCGTTTTGTGTGCCAAATATATTTTTTTTATAAATTGTATAACTGTAATTACATAATGACTTTCAAAATCGGTAGTTACCTTCATTTGTCAAAAGATGTATATTTTAACTAACTGCAAAAGCTGAAATATCAATAAATGTCTTATGATTAATCAGTTAAATAATCGATGATTAGTTGAATAATCGCTCTAATAATCGTTAATCAAAATCATTTGTTGCAGCCCAATCAAAATAATGATACTGTATCGTGAGCCATGTATCATGATTCGTATCATGAGGTGCGATTCCCACCACTAGTGAACTGCACATACATGTACTGTTAGAAAAATCGGGCTGTGAGTGTCATGTACACACACAAAAGAAAAATGCTTTGGGCTTTAGTCATCCCAGAAGAAATCTTTTGTTACAATAAAAGCATTTAACTTAATTTTTTTTTTTTAAATCTAATTGAAACAATTACTGACTAAAACCCTTGACAAAAGAAAACTTGAAAAAACATAAAACTTGATGAATATGAACGAATGTCAGATACATATTTCATACTAAAAGATGAAAACTCATCCTCTCATTGTTCTCCTAAATTACTTTCTTTTGCATAAAAAAAGATGTTACACATTCATTATCCACTTCCACTGCATCCTTTTTCCATGCCTTGAAAGATAATTATAACTGAAACTGTCAATTTGTATTACTTTTTTTTTCTCATTAGAAAGCGAGCAAAATATAAAACAAAAACTTCAGTTTGGGGGTTTAACTACACTATACTAATCCCACTTTGGTGGTTCATATGACCGAGCCACGTGGAAATAAATTAATCAAACAGGCTGATTCAAATATTAAATCCTCAATATACTGAAACTGCAACTTCCAAATAGCTTTAAACGCTTTTTAAATAAGTTTACATATTCACTGCACAAGTAGACAAGACAAGTAGAGCCGTAGACAAGTAGAAAAAACACTAGGCTAGGGTAACATTTCCCAAATGTTGAGTTTTCTGCAGGCTAGGCTCCCAGGAGTGCGAGGAAAGCAGTGTGCTGCTTCTAAAGACGTGTCACACCGCAGCCATGACGCACTGCCAGTGTGGCTAACAGCGCTAGCCTCCATATGGCACTGACACGTTCGCATCCACTCCACTGTCTATAACATAACATCGTCGTTTTATTTTCCAACCCCAGATTTAACGAACTCAATACACCATCTGACGAAAACCCACCTCGATAGACAACGGAGAAAACCATAAAATCAAACCGGGGCCTCGGTAAATGTGAAGGGAACTGTCGATTTCACCGCACTAGCTTATTAGCTAACTTTACCCCCCTCTAAATCAATGACATGGTGAAAGCTGACGGTCAGGCCGGTTCGTTTAAAACTAACATATGTAACAAATTGGGTTTGAGTTGAGTTTGTCGAGGGAAAAAAATCTCCGTCATGTAAGTTACCGCACAAACTTATTCTAGCGTCTGCGTACCGACATTCCTTCTATACGTCACATGTGACATTTAACGGTAACAAATGCACCTAAAATACCAGAGAACAAGCCATTCACCGTCTATAGGCTATGTTAACTCAACGGGACGGGACAAAACTGTGCCGAGTTTGTGTGTTCCCCGAATTTCAGAGGACTGACTCCCAGAAATATGAGCATTATGAGTGTTAAACTGAAAAAAAAAAGCGAAGCGCTGGGAAATAACTCATCAGAAATATATAACCGGGTTAACAGGGAGAGAAAATAGGAAATAACCAGTGACAAGCTACAAGAAAAGGTTTGATACGTGACCACCCCACCAACATTAATCCCGTCGTGAGAATCAGTCTAGGCCTGCTTGGCCGCTACGATTATCGGTTTAAACGCGGCTATCAGAGTTAGCATAGACAGTGTGATTACTCACCGGCGCCGCAGACAGACGGGAATACTCGAGGACAAGACTTCGTCAACGAGTTTTTTGTTATTTTTCGTTACTAACAGAGGGCGTCTTGGTTTCCACAGGAATATTTGGGTTTATCAAGTGAGAAGTGGTTGCTAGCTTCTGATACTTAGGTTTAAATCCCATGTAACGTTAGCGTGCAAAGGCAAAAAAAAAAGTGACAGTATGGGGGGAAAAATATAAATACAGTTTTCAGATGTTACTACTGACAAAGTTGATGCCTCCAGGACAAGCCTCTTGACTGGAGGTCCATGTTTAAGGCGCGGATGGTGACGGATTGCCGGTAAATTGATAACACTTCTCTTAATAAACGCGATTAGAACAGAGCCATGGTGCTTCGGCGTTTCTCCCCTTGAGCCCGTAGAACCGGACGGAGTGCTCAGTGCGCCGCGTGGGTACTTCCGGGTTAATCAACCTGAGCGCAGCGGGGTCATTTGCCAAGGGTAGACATGGGAGCAATAATAAAAGTCTCCTCCACTTACACAGACTTCAGATTATGAACGTTGATTTATAAATATTTGCATACAGAAAAAAAATCTAATGACTACGTACGTATTTAATTAAAACTAAAACAAGGAATGCAGTAAAACGCACCGTGAGCAATGAGCATAAATCAACAGGGAACTGAATCTATTTCACGAAATACTACATATACAAACAAAAAAAAACTATATTCTATGTGCCATTATTAATAAATTGACATAAAATGTTAAGCAAACTAAATAATTTTTCTCCCTCTCCCACCCCACTTTAAAGCTGTGATCTCTATTCAGTAGGGCACAAATAAGGCAGCTGGTAAAAAATAAATAAATAATTACATGTCATTATATATAAAGGTACAATGTCAAAGGTACAATTTTTTTTTTTTAATTTGTGCAAAATTAATCTGTGCCGTGAATGACTATACAGCATTATAATATCTCAGAGCTGCATCAGACACTTCTAAATATTCAACATATGAAATGGGAGCCAGTTTTGCACTAGCTTTTATTTACCAGATGTAAGCCGGCACCTCAAACATTTTTATGTTCAATTAGAGAGCGTCAACATGGAGTCGTCATTGAGTAATAAGGGGTTCACTGATATAGACTAGCCAGTTATTTTTGATAAAGAACCACAGATGTCAGTTCAATCAAGAGTCTGGTCTCAATAGGCCTTCATAGCTGACCTGAGGCATAGCTATAAAAATATGGAGCAATAAACTAAACAAAATATGATGATCCAATAAAATGCATCATGAAATGTTTCATTTAATACAATACAATAATATTAGAAATGACATTTTTGAAGTTTGACAAATGTCTGAAATGTAAAGTGTCAGCCTATTTTCGCATGAATTTGAGAGCCGAATATATAGCTGAATATTTCACATAGTTTTGTATGTTGGTTCAATGTTGGCATCATCTGAGGTTCTCGGAGGGTTGGAGTCATCTCTTCTCACCCTTACGAAAGGAAAATATATTTACCAATATATTTCTTAAAATAAATTGTGATATATTTTAATATATTAATTTCCCTTTTTATTTTCTAAAATATTATATATTTGAATAACATTTAATAATATATTGATGATACATATATTACATAATATATTGCAAAATATACAAATGATTGCCGCTTTCAATATATTGCAATATATTAGAAATAATACATATATATAAGAATATATGCCTAATATATTACATGATATTTTCCAATATACTGCAATATATTTTTGTTTCATAAGGGCAGGTGTTCAGTCATCTCAGATTTTCATGCGGCAGTGGCTCAGTGGTTCATGTAGGTTGTCTACAAACCAGAAGGTTGGTGGTTCAATCCCCGGCTCCACCTGACCAAGTGTCGAGGTGTCCTTGAGCAAGACACCTAACCCCAGCTGCTCCCGACGAGCTGGATGGCGCCTTGAATGGCAGACACCGCAGTCGGTGTGTGAATGTGAGTGTGAATGGGTGAATGTGAGGCAAAATGGTAAAGCGCTTTGGATGGCCATGTGGTCTGTTGAAAGTGCTATATAAATGCAGTCCATTTACCATTTACATATATTACATAATATATTGCAAAATATACAAATGATTGCCGCTTTCAATATATTGCAATATATTGGAAAAAATAAATATATATAAGAATATATGCCTAATATATTACATGATATTTTCCAATATACTGCAATATATTTTTGTTTCATAAGGGCAGGTGTTCGGTCATCTCAGATCTTCATAAGAGCTGGATCCGACTGAAGCTTGTGTAATACCTTGTTACCTCAAGATTCCTATCCCATGGCAGAAACAGAAAAGCAAATGGAAAAGTGTAGCTTCTGTTCAAATCAAGAAAAAAAGTGCATTTGATCAGATATAGCTGGAGTACCAGGTTATGAGATACATTATGTGAATGCTTAACTAAAGAGACGTGTCTTAAATCTAGATTTAAACAGAGTGAGTGTGTCTGAACCCCAAACATTATCAGGAAGGCTATTCCAGAGTTTGGGAGCCAAATGTGAAAATGCTCTACCTCCTTTAGTAGACTTTGCTATCTTAGGTACTACCAAAAGTCCAGAGTTTGTGACCTTAGGAAGCGTGATGAATTGTTGCGTGATTGAGTGTGATGAGCTAGACTATTTAGGGGCTTATAAATAAGTAGCAATATTTTGTAACTGATATGGAACTTACTAGGTAGCCAGTGTAGTGACCTGGTAAGTGCACCAACATTTTGGACTACCTGTCACTACTTATTGATTGAAGGTCCAATATTACATATCTCTGTCTTATCCTAAATTAATAGGAGAAAATTATTGGTTATCCAATCTTTTACATTTTTAAAGCTCTGTTATTTTATATAATTTAGAAGTTTCATCTTGTCTTGTTGAAATATATAGTTGAGTATATATATCATCAGCATAACAATGGAAACGAATCCCATATTTTCTAACAATATTATCAAGGGGCAACATGTATACTGAATATAGCAGAGGGCCTAAGTGTCACGATCATTAGATGGAGTGCCCATGAGCTTCAGTAGAGGGCACTCCAGTCAGGACCATTCCACCCATTCACCACCAGTTGTCACTTGGACACTAGCACCTCTCAAACTGTTGCACCACACCCGAACTACATTACCCATGAGTCACTGCATCACAATCACCCTGCCACACCTGCACCTCATTCATCAGCCAATTTCCTTGCCACACCTGCACCTCATTTACACACACACATAAAAGCAGCACACTCACTCTCACTCACTGCGAAGTCCTGTTTAGCCAGTCTGACATTTCCGAGCGGTTTTCCCTGTGTTTGTTATTCCTGTGTTTTGACCTTTTGGACTGTGTATTCCGACTCTGATTCTCCGCTGCCTGTCCCGATCTCTGCTTGTTTCTGGTTACGATTCTGGTTATCCCTGACACACCTGACGCCATTCCTGATCCCTGCCTGTATTACCATTCTGTGGAATAAATGCTGCATATGGATCCGAACGCCTCCGACTCCTTGTTACAGAAGACTTCGCCATACCAGGATCCAGCAGCCCGGTATCCCCTTGTCACTGAGGTATCGGTTCCTGTTTTATTGTCAGCATCTCACCAATCCAGCCTAACCACAGATCCAGTTGACCTGCTGTTAGATCTTAAGCAAGGAGATCGATCTATTGAGGACTATGTTCAACAGTTCTGTGAATTGGTTTATCGAGTTACTCTAGACGATGAAGTCTTGTTTAAGGATTTATTCCGTTTTGGACTCAATGAACCAGTAAAATCGTGGTTGCCTAGAGGGGAGTTTAATTGCAGCTTAAGGGACATAATGGAATTTGATGGAAGTTGTTATGTGGTTCTCCTTTCACTGTGGGAGAGGCAGAGGACTTTAAAGCCCCAAAACCGCTGCACAAGATGGCCGCCAGCCCAGCGCCGCTGCACAAGATGGCCGCCAGCCCAGCGCCGCTGCACAAGATGGCAGCCTCAGTTGAATTTCCAGAGTCAAGTCAGGTCCCCGTCGACTTTCCAGAGTCAGGTCAAGTCTCCACTGACCGTCCAGAACAAGGTCAGGTCACCATTAACACCCAAGAGTCAAGTGAAACAACAGTTAAACTTTGAGTCAAGTCAGGTCCCTGTTGATTTCCCAGAGTCAGGGTTAGTCACCGTCGACCTTCCAGAGTCAGGGTTAGTCACCGTCGACCTTCCAGAGTCAGGGTTAGTTCCTGTTGGCCTTCCAGAGTCGAGTCAGTTGACCGTTGAATTTTCAGAGTCGAGTCAGGTTCCAGTGAACTCTCCAGAGTCGAGTCAGGTTCCAGTGAACTCTCCAGAGTCGAGTCAGGTTCCAGTGAACTCTCCAGAGTCGAGTCAGGTTCCAGTGAACTCTCCAGAGTCGAGTCAGGTTCCAGTGAACTCTCCAGAGTCGAGTCAGGTTCCAGTGAACTCTCCAGAGTCGAGTCAGGTTCCAGTGAACTCTCCAGAGTCGAGTCAGGTTCCAGTGAACTCTCCAGAGTCGAGTCAGGTTCCAGTGAACTCTCCGGAATCAGGGCTAGTCACCGTTGACCTTCCGGAATCAGGGCTAGTCACCGTTGACCTTCCGGAATCAGGGCTAGTCACCGTTGACCTTCCGGAATCAGGGCTAGTCACCGTTGACCTTCAAGGACCGAGTCAAGTCACTGGTGACCTTCAAGGACCGAGGTGTTAATGTCAAGGTCTCCAAGTTTTGTGGTCAGCTTGGAGGGAATGATGGAGTTAAATGCTGAACTGAAGTCAACAAACAACATCCTAACATACGTATTGTTATGGTCCAGGTGTGTGAGAGCAGAGAGCAGCACTGTGCATACTGCATCCTCTGTCAGTCAGTCAAAGGCAGTCTTTGATGTGAGCTAGGACCAGTCGCTCGAAGCACTTCATAATGATGGGTGTGAGTGCTACAGGGTGATAGTCATTCAGGCACATTGGGGAGGAGTGTTTCGGTACTGGCACAATGGATGTGGACTTAAAACATGTTGGCACAGTTGCTTGGGTGAGGGACAGGTTGAAAATGTCTGTGAAGACCCCTGTAAGCTGCTCTGCACATGCCTTAAGCACATGTCCAGGAATCCCATTCGGGCCAGCAGCCTTGCGTGCGTTGATCCGGCTCAAAGCAGTGTGGACATCTGTGGAGGTGAGTTTGAGAGGTTGGTGGTCTGGAAGCCCTGCCACATGCGTCGGGGGTGAGAGTTGGAAAAGTGTTCCTCTACTTTCAGCTTGTAGCAGTACTTGGCCTTTTTGATGCCCCTTTTCAGGTTAGTCCTGGATTTGCTCCTGCTCCAGTTGGCCACACTTTGATGGTCCTCACTGATGGCTTCACACAGTTGATGAGAGGTGAATACTTAGGGGTGAGAAACAAAGAAAGGTGATCAGACTGTCCAAGGTGGGGAAGGGGGGTCGCAGTGTAAGCTCCATCAATGTTTGTCCATCAATTTGCAGTGATTAAAATCACCCGCGACAATAAAAGCAGCCTCCAGGTGAACAGTCTGTTGTTTACTAATGGCTGCATGAAGTTCGTTCAAAGCAAGCTTGGCATTAGCATCCGGTGGAATATAGACTGCAGTTATTATGGTGAACTCCCGCGGCAGATAAAAAGGTCTACATTTAACCATGAAAAACTCTAGGTTAGCTGAGCAGTGTCTCCCAACAATGACAGTGTTCGTACACCAAGCTTTGTTGACATAAATGCACAGTCCACCACCTCTTGTCTTGCCGGAGTCATCTGCTGTTCTATCTGCCCGGAACATGTAGTGTCCGGCTAGCTCAATAGCATTATTGGGTACATCACTGTGTAGCCATGTTTCTGTGAAAACCATGACATTGCAGTCCAAAAGTCTCTTACTGTGGGTTATGCGAAGTCGTAACTCATCCATTTTGTTCACCAGTGACCGCACATTAGCAAGGAAAATGCTGGGTAAAGAGAGCCGGAGCGGGGTTAGCTTTAGCTTGACTCTTAGACCTCCGCGCTTCCCCCGCCTTTGTTTACGATCTCGCCGCCGCCTGTGAGTCGAAGATTGGTGATAAAACTGTTGGAAAAGTCCTCACTGATATCCAAAAGCTCCTGTCGGGTGTATGATGTTAAAGCAAAGCTGTTCAGTACGAACAGACCCGAGATGAGCAGGAATAATATTGCAAAATTGCAAAAACTGGAGAGACGCTGAGCCTCGCGATGTTCGCTCCGCCATCTTTGTCTTGGTGCATTCCTAATGACTATTTAATGTCAATGTCAATGTCACCTTTATTTATATAGCGCTTTAAACAAAATACATTGCGTCAAAGCAACTGAACAACATTCATTAGGAAAACAGTCAATAATGCAAAAATGATAGTTAAAGGCAGTTCATCATCGGATTCAGTTATGTCATCTCTGTTCAGTTAAATAGTGTCTGTGCATTTATTTGCAATCAAGTCAACGATATTGCTGTAGATGAAGTGTCCCCAACTAAGCTAGCCAGAGGCGACAGCGGCAAGGAACCGAAACTCCATCGGTGACAGAATGGAGAAAAAAACCTTGGGAGAAACCAGGCTCAGTTGGGGGGCCAGTTCTCCTCTGACCAGACGAAACCAGTAGTTCAATTCCAGGCTGCAGCAAAGTCAGTTTGTGCAGAAGAATCATCTGTTTCCTGTGGTCTTGTCCTGGTGCTCCTCTGAGACAAGGACTTTACAGGGGATTTAATGGCACGCACATGCCCTGCTCACTCCAAAGTCCCCACTCCAAGGGGATAAGGATGATCACTTCCATTTGGAATTTGCCCGTGAACCGTTCGATAACGAAACTAATACCGACACATCCCTACATGTCTGTATGCCTGTACCCCAGCCTCAGTCCATTCCTTGGGAAGTTCACTCAAATTGTTGAATTGATTTGCTTGACAATCCACCAAAGGCTGCGGTTCTCTTGGTTGGTTGTGCATCTTTTTCTTCCACACTTTTTCCTTCCACTCAACCAATGTTGAGTCCAATCCAATGTGTGGATACAGCACTCTGTGAACAGCCAGCTTCTTTGGCAACAAATGTTTGTGGCTTACCCTTCTTGTAGGCGTATCAATGATTGCTTTCTGGACAACTGTCAGATCAGTTCCCCCCATGATTGTGTAGCCTAGTGAACCAAACTGAGAGACCATTTTGAAGGCTCAGGAAACCTTTGCAGTTGTTTTGAGTTGATTAGCTGATTTGCATGTCGCCATATTCATTTGTTGAGATGGTGAGTTTTTGTTAAAAATGTGAGCCAAAATCATCACAATTAAAAGATCCAAAGACTTAAACTACTTCAGTCTGTGTGCATTTAATTTATTTAATATATGAGTTCCACAATTTGAGTTGACTTACTGAAATGAACTTTTCCACAACATTCTTATTTACTGAGATGCACCTGTACGTTATGGGGACCAAATGTCCACCACAAGTATAAAACCAGTAAATTCTAACCTTATGGGAAAATTGTGTTAGGTCCCTATGAGGAAAAAAGCTTAAAAAAAAGAAGAAAGTTTTGAGAGATGAGTACAGGTTTAGGGGTCAGTTTATAGACTATACAGCTATGTAGGTGAACAAAATATATGTCTGTACAGTATAAAACCCACTACGCTTATGGAATGTCCCTATAATGTTAGAAATATCCGTGTGTGTGTGTGTGTGTGTGCTCTTGTTTTTGTGACATATCAGGACACAACTCTGTATAATGGCATGGGTATGACACAGGTATTACAACGAGTCAATCTTTTGTTCATTATCTGGCTCGGCTCGGTATTCATCTTCAGTTCTCTCTTCACAGCAGTTCAGTCAGTATACTGTTTGAGTCCATGAATTACTCTGGGATATTGGTCTGTTTTAACTCAGAGGGAGTGTCAGCCACATTAAAAAAAGTTAACAGCTTAAGTCATTTGTGGATTAATGCTTATTGGAGACGAGAACTGTTTCAAACGGTTCAGTTCGATTTGGTGAACTGTTTCAAGAAGATCCAGTTACATCGAGTGATTCGCTCGCGAACCGGATATCATTGAACTGTTGTGTTTTGAACTCACTCACAACAGACACAGAAGAGAAGACAATGCTGAATAAAGTCATAGTTTTTTCTATTTTTTTACCAAAAGGTATGTTCGATGCTTCCAAAATTTTTAGGTGACCCTCTCATTGTCACAGACACACCAGGCTCCAACACCACCCAATCACAGCGCACGCCCTCACCTGAATACTAATCACACCCACCTGCTCCTCATCCACCTGCAATCACCCCAGCATTCAAAAGTCACACACGCAGTCACTGTCCGGTCTCGTTCGCAACTACGTCAATACCTACCTGCTAACTCTAAAGGCCTAACCATATACCTGACTCTCTCTCCAGCGATCTCCAGCATCTTCCAGTCCCCATCGTGTGTGTGTGTGTGTCATCTGCCTCCATTGTCTCTTACTACTACCCTCCGGATCATCTCACCACTAAAGTCACCAGCACCATATCCTCACCCATTGCTCCTCCATTCATCACCTGCTCCTCTGCTTGTGTCTTAATAAACATCATTCTCTGTTATTCCAGTCTCCTGTCCCTGACTACCGTAACAGAAGACCGGACCAAGATCATCGACTGAACCATTACCAGTCTTCCATCACCCCCTTTACCAGCGAGCACTTCCGGAAACAACACCACCACTTCCTCACCCACCGTGCACGCTAGCCCCATGGCCAAACCGGTGCCCTTCTCTGGTTAGGAGGATTGCAGCGGATTCCTTCTCCAATGCTCACTGGTCCTGAAGATGCAACCGTACTTGTACCCCACCGAGCGATCGAAGGTAGCCTTCCTAATCTCCCAGTTGCAAGGTAAAGAGCCTCAGTGGGCCGATTCCATTTGGACCCAAAATAATTCTGTCATCCAATCATATTCTAGCTTTGTTGACCACTTCCGAGAGGTTTTCGGCAGACCCACCTGGGATTCATCCATTGGTGAGAAACTTTATAATTTAAAGGTACCGTTCTTCGTGATCCCATGTTTTAAACTTTAGTTAGTTTGTAATGTTGTTGTTAGAGTATAAATAATATCTGTAAAATTCTAAAGCTCAAAGTTCATTGCCAAGCGAGATATTTTATTTAACAGAATTCGCCTACAAAAAAATTACCCATTTGGACTACATCCTTCTAGTTCCTGCAGTAATGACATCACTAATCATTGGCTGCTCTGCAGCAAGTGCACAGCCTATCGAGCGCAGGCTGATGCAATATCAGACCAATTAGTATCAACCAATATCAACCTAGGTGTGCTACTTGATCGCAATCTTTCCTTAGAAAGCCACGTTTCTAGCATTTGTAAAACTGCATTTTTCCATCTCAAAAATATATCTAAATTACGGCCTATGCTCTCAATGTCAAATGCAGAAATGTTAATCCATGCATTTATGACCTCAAGGTTAGATTATTGTAATGCTTTATTGGGTGGTTGTTCTGCACGCTTGGTAAACAAACTACAGCTAGTCCAAAATGCAGCAGCAAGAGTTCTTACTAGAACCAGGAAGTATGACCATATTAGCCCGGTCCTGTCAACACTGCACTGGCTCCCTATCAAGCATCGCATAGATTTTAAAATATTGCTTATTACTTATAAAGCCCTGAATGGTTTAGCACCTCAGTATTTGAATGAGCTCCTTTTACATTATAATCCTCTACGTCCGCTACGTTCTCAAAACTCAGGCAATTTAATAATACCTAGAATATCAAAATCAACTGCAGGCGGCAGATCCTTTTCCTATTTGGCGCCCAAACTCTGGAATAACCTACCTAACATTGTTCGGGAGGCAGACACACTCTTGCAGTTTAAATCTAGATTAAAGACCCATCTCTTTAACCTGGCATACACATAACATACTAATATGCTTTTATTATCCAAATCCGTTAAAGGATTTTTAGGCTGCATTAATTAGGTAAACCGGAACCGGAAACACTTCCCATAACAACCTATGTACTTGCTACATCATTAGAAGAATGGCATCTACGCTAATATTTGTCTGTTTCTCTCTTGTTCCGAGGTCACCGTGGCCACCAGATCCAGTCTGTGTCCAGATCAGAGGGTCACTGCAGTCACCCGGATCCAGTACGTATCCAGACCAGATGGTGGATCAGAACCTAGAAAGGACCTCTACATCCCTGAAAGACAGCGGAGACCAGGACAACTAGAGCCCCAGATACAGATCCCCTGTAAAGACCTTGTCTCAGAGGAGCACCAGGACAAGACCACAGGAAACAGATGATTCTTCTGCACAATCTGACTTTGCTGCAGCCTGGAATTGAACTACTGGTTTCGTCTGGTCAGAGGAGAACTGGCCCCCCAACTGAGCCTGGTTTCTCCCAAGGTTTTTTTCTCCATTCTGTCACCGATGGAGTTTCGGTTCCTTGCCGCTGTCGCCTCTGGCTTGCTTAGTTGGGGACACTTCATCTACAGCGATATCATTGACTTGATTGCAAATAAATGCACAGACACTATTTAACTGAACAGAGATGACATAACTGAATCCAATGATGAACTGCCTTTAACTCTCATTTTTGCATTATTGACACTGTTTTCCTAATGAATGTTGTTCAGTTGCTTTGACGCAATGTATTTTGTTTAAAGCGCTATATAAATAAAGGTGACATTGACATTGACATTGACCAATTAGGACGCTTCGCGCCCATCACGCCACTTCCCGCCGAAACGGGTGTGGCCCAACCCTATAAAAGGAGCTCGAAAAGGCTGACTCACCTGATTTTTCATCTCTTCAGCGAAGCTCACGCATCGCTGGATCACGGAGGAAGCAAGCGCCGTCTGAGAAGCATCTCAGCGGGATGAGCCATTCTGAAGCTGCTGGCCTTCGCCGCCTTCTACTGCCGTTCCTGCTGCGCGGTCTGGCGCACATATCCTTTCAATTCTGTTATATCCAGCTGTTCTTTATGCATGTGTGTGTGTTCGCCCTGCGACACACACTCGTAAAAGAGCTTGCGTCTTTTTTAAGATGCCTTCCTGCAGCTCGTCAGAGCCCCACTCAGCGAGGGAGACCGGTACATCATCTGTGTCTCCTGCCTGGGTGAAGATCATGCAGCGCTCGCAGTGAGGGCATCTGCCGTCAGCGAGCGCTGCATGTTGCCATGGTGACTCTGAGGACTCGCTTGGCCTTTTCTCTGAGCCTGCATTCTCCGCTGCGCTGAGGCAGCGCACTCTGCTAGCTTCGGGCAGTGAGGGCTGGTCGAGCTCCGAGGATCAGCGTGAACACTCGCCTCGGCTACTTCTCGATGTCAACTCGTTTGCTGGGCTTCTGAGCAGAAGGTTCGAGATCCTCGGAGCTCGACCAGCCCGCGAGTGGTCTGCACCAGCGCCCCCCCTCTCGTTCCCGGCTGGATGGTAGTTTCCTCTCGGATGAGCGTACTTCTCAAAGCCCGCCTCATTTCTTCCTGAGCTTCACGAAGAGGTGGCAAAGGCTTGGAACGCTCCATATTCAGCGCGAACTCGTTCGTCTGTCTCACTAGCATTCTCCACACTGGATGATGCTAAAAACAGGAACTACCAGTCACTTCCGCCGGTGGAACAGGCGATATCGACGCACCTTTGTCCGCCCTCTGCTGGACGGCGGACGAAAGCGGTGTTGCCATCTAAAGCCTGCTGCATGACGTCACCTCTGCTCGCGCGAATCTTCTGCACTGCACACAATGGCTGCTTCATCGAAGCGCCGGTGTACAAGTTCCACTGTGGCCGAGCTCTCACCCAAGCGCGCCGCTGTTTCAGTTCCAGGAATTGTGACTGTCTCAGCGTTTTCTGCAACGCGCAAGCCTGCACAGTTACCCGCTTGCCTGCACACAAAAGCCGTTATCACAACAGCTTCAGCAACGCAGCTCGAGACCCCCGTTCTCGCTCTACCGGCCGTCGCCCCGCGCCGCGGAGACCGCGGCAGAGGATTACGGTGAGGCCGGGAGCCCCGAAGCCATCCTAGGAAAGCGCCGGTGTACGAGTCGCCGCGGCCGAACTCTCACCTAAGCGCGCCGCTGTTTCAGTTCCAGGGATTGTGACTGTTTCAGCGTCTTTTGCAATGCGCAAGCCTGTATGGTGGCCCGCTTGTGCCTAAACAAAAAAACCCCCCCAAAAAAAAGATATTTCCCGAAAAAGGTGGAATTTCTGGTGTCCCGGCCACGGCCGATGGTGCTATAAATGTAGTGACGATGCCCACTGCTCAGTGCCCATCTCCACATATAAGCACAGCCCTTCACACAGGGCTCGCGCCCATGAAAGCGACTCAAGTCGATCGCGCGCACTGCATAGTAAACGTGCCCACTCCTCAGTGCCCACAATCACTATGTCACACGCGTCATGTGGTTTCTGTAAAAACGAAACCCGTGCACGTTCGTCCGGCCACGGCCGATGGTGCTATAAATGTAGTGACGATGCCCACTCCTCAGTGCCTCTCTCCGCATGTAAGCACAGCCCTGCACACAGGGCTCGCGCCTATAAGATCAACTCAGATCGGTCACGCGCTCCACATAGTAAACGTGACCACTCCTCAGTGCCCACAAACACTATGTCACACACGGCGCGTGGTCTCTGTAAAAACGAAACCCGTGCACGTACGCTCTGCCCAGGCAGACAGCGAGTCGAAAGCAGTAAATGTGCACACTTGCAGCCCACAGTTACTCGCAGACATCACGTGTCCCACGGGACCCGCTCAGCCCTCCCTCAATCGGTTAAGCGCCGGGACGGGGTCGAGGAGGAGCGATCTGCCCGCTGTGATCAGCGTGCTACCCGCCTCAAATGCCACAGGCGTAACGCCCATGTTACAGCACACCGAAGCGCCGCTGTTGCTCAGTCAACAGAGCGCGCTTCGCATCCAGCCCTTAGCCATTCATGCAGATGCATGTTCAGCGCTTCCAGGGGTTTCGGATTGGGTGCTAGGCATTATAAGGAGAGGCTACTCGCTACAGTTTTTTCGACGCCCTCCGCGCTTTTTAGCGCGCGTCGAAACCACGGTCAAAACAGAAGTAGCACGCATACTTCGGGCCGAAATATCAAAACTTTTGAGCAGAGGGGCTGTAGAGCCTGTGTCTCAAGCTCAAAGCGAGGGGGGGGGGGGCTGTACAGCAGATACTTTCTAGTGCCCAAGAGAGACGGGGGTGTTAGGCCCATACTGGATCTAAGACAGCTGAACAAGGCATTGGTGAAACGCAGTTTCAGAATGCTTACGACCAGGAAGCTCCTCGCGCATATTCGCAGAGGAGACTGGTTCATGTCAATAGATCTGAAGGACGCGTATTTTTAAATACAGATGGCGTCAAGTCACAGGCGATATTTGAGATTCGCCTTTGAAGGCCAGGCATACCAGTTTGCAGTCCTGCCGTTCGGCTTGTCCGTAGCTCCTCGTACGTATTTGGACGACTGGCTGATTCTGGCTCAATCACGAGCGGAGCTCGATCACCTCGAGAAACTCGGTCTCAGTGTCAACTGGACGAAGAGTCGCTGAACCCCAGTCAGATGATACTGTTTTGGGTTTAGTTCTGGACTCACGTTCCATGACGGCGCGGCTGTCACCACAGCGCGCGCTGGGCATTCAGCGCGGTGAGTTCTCTCCGCTGCGGCGCGACCGTTTCGCTCAGAGAATGTCAGAGGATGCTGGGTCTCATGGCCTCAGCATCTCCGGTTCTGCAGTTGGGCCTGCTCCGCATGCGCCCCCTGCAGTTCTGGCTGAAAGCGCGGGTATCTGGTCGACTGCGTCTCAAGGTCAATCAGGGCTGTTACAGCCCTGAAACTCTGGACAGCAAACGACTGGTACCAATCAGGTGTAAGCCTGGGGACTCCCTCGAAAGTGAAGATGGTGTCGCCTGTCTGGAAATGCTGGCAGTGGAGAACGCGCTGACGCGCTTTTGTCCCCGAATCAAGGGACACCACGTCTTAGTCCGTTCGGACGACATGTCTGTGGTGTCCTACAGAAATCGCCAGGGCGGTCTCAGGTCCCGAAACTTGTACAGGTTGGCAGAACGCCTCCTGGTTCGGGCTCAGCGCAACTTGCGCTTGCTGAGGGCAGTTCATGTGCCTGGGCTACAGAATCTGGGTCCAGACAGGCTGTCCAGAAGCAACATTCCCACGGGCAAATGGTCTCTACAACCGCGAACAGTCCGGCTGTTGTGGGAGAGATTTGGCAGGGCGGAGGTGGACCTCTTCGCGTCCCACGAAAACGCTCACTGCCCCGCGTTCTTTTCCAAGGACGAAAGCGCGCTGTCACAGAGATGGCCATGCTGCCCGCTTTATGCTTTCCCTCCCGTCTCCCTCTTTCCGCAGGTGATAGAACGGGTGAGAGAAACGAGATGTTCAATACTGCTTGTAGCACCTTTTTGGAAGAACCAACCATGGTTCCCAGATTTGATGCAGTTAGCAGACATCGCCCCGTGGCCAGTGCCGTTGAGGAGGGACCTCCTCTTGCAGGCCAGGGGCTTGATTTGGCACCCTCAACCGGAGTTGCGGTCCCTCCATGTGTGGGCGCTCAACGGTTACCCGCTGATCTCTCAGTGGGAGTGCTAAATACCATCACTCAGGCTAGAGCTCCGTCGACACGATGGCTGTATGCCTCGAAGTGGTCGGTGTTCTCCAGCTGGTGCACGGCTCGGGGATGTTCACCCCTTAGTTGTGAGGTGACGGAGGTTCTCTCCTTCCTACAGGAGCTGTTGGATAAGGGCAGAGCCCCATCCACGCTCGAAGTTTATGTGGCGGCCATCGCAGCGTTTTCTGAACAGCGCTCGGTCAGTCAATAGGAAGGAACGATTTGATTATCCGCTTCCTTAGAGGAGCTAGGAGGCTGAATCCTCCCAGACCTCCGTCAGTCCCTATATGGGACCTCGCGGCGGTTTTGGAGGCCATGAAGGGTCCCCCTTCTGAGCCTATCCAATCGATTAGCCTCCAGCATCTGTCGTTCAAGACAGTATTCTTGTTGGCTCTCGCTTCAGTGAAGCGTGTGGGTGACCTGCACGCGCTCTCGGTGAGCCTGTCGTGCTTGGAGTTTGGGCCTAATGACTCAAGGGTCATACTCAAACCTAGGCACGGTTATGTGCTGAAGTCCCTCAACACGCCGTTTCGGGCTCAGGTTATTGCCCTGTCGGTGTCAGGAGAGGATGGAGACTCGAGTCTTCTTTGCCCTGTTAGGGTTTTAAGTAGGGATGGGCGTTTTCCACAAATATCACATTCAAATATTTGAGCTTACAAAAAACGAATATTCGAATATTTGTTTAATAAAATTAAGTTTAATGAGTCAGACGTTATTTTTCAGCAACATTTGTTTTCGTCATTTTGAACAAGCTTACAATAAGCTTGAACATTACACATCGTGTTTTGTAGCTGAAAACCTTTAACAATGCGTGCAAACAAACAAAAGTACAGATAAAAAAAAATAAAAGAAAGTGAACAATGAAAAAACGTAAAGCAGCCTGCAGCAATTAGGCTATTGTACAGAATGTAGCTTACACTTAACTTTTAAACTGTCAGCAAATCTTTTTTGCTTTTTTTCTATTGTTTCAAATGTTCTTGTTAAGAAATATGGGCATGAAAACATGATCGGGGGAAAGTCGGCTCCTTAGTCTGTGAACAATAAGGCCGGCCACGGAGAAAACGCGCTCTGACGGCACAGACATTGGCGGGACTCACAAATAACGGTGTGCTAAGCGAATACGTTTTGTGAAGCGCTTCGTGTTTTCGTTTCACCACTGAATGGAATCCTCATCTGGTGGAATACATGGCTCCAGCAAGAACTGTTCCCACTCGTCTCGGCTGGACTCTCTGTAATCATCGCTGGAGAACTGGCTCTGCCTTTTCCGACGAGTGGGCATTGCATCTTCTTCATCGTGGCGACTGCATCCGCACCACTGGCATCAAGGAAAATGTTCTTTTTTTTCTTACTTCTCTCATGTTTTCATCGAGAAACCTGAGATGTTTGTGCCGAGGGTCTAGGGCAGACGCGAGAAGAGGAGTTTTCACTGCATTCTCCAAGTTAGCGGTGTTTATTCGTTGCTTGAGAGATGCTGCAACAATGTTCTTGAATTCGGTCACTTTCTGTGATTCTCCACGGCATATGCGAAGTACTGTAGAAGACCGCAGTTCTTTTAGGCGGCGTTCACATATCGCGTCTTTTGCATGCTCAAGTTCGTTATTTCCAATGTAGGCGCGTGGTATGCACGCTCATAATGGAAGCGACGCGGTCGCGATGCGCACGTGGTGCGACGCGGTCCCATCTTTTCAGGCGCGTCCGCACTGCATCGAGTTAAAAACATCTCAACTTTCAGAATGACACAAGCGCACCGCAGGTCATGTGACAAGAACTAAACATTCAGCTTCATCCTTTCCTGTAACAACGTTGAAAGCTCAGTCAAGATGAAGGAACAGCTGATCATAGCTGTATATGGATTGCCATTTTGAAATAAATTTAGTAGCAGAGCTACTGAAAGCGATTTTTTTGTGCTGCAAATCCATTTATCCTTTGCTGAAATTTCCGCGTCTTCATGGAGAGAACGCGTCGCCTCAGGAGCGCTTCTGCCCGAGCGCTTTGGAAAGAAGGAGAAAGCGGCGGGCATAGCCTTTTCCACGCCTTATTAGGCGCGATATGTGAATGGCCCCTTAATCATTCATTAATTATTTTTTGCTTGCATACACCTTCAAATATGCCGTGGAGAATCACAGAAAGTGACCAAATTAGGTTTTATTGTGAACTTTTTTTTTTTTTTTGCGAAATTCGAATATCATTTTTATTTATCGAATAATTAGAGCAGAACGAATATTCGAATATTCGACTATCCGTGCACATCCCTAGTTTTAAGAGCTTATGTGTCTCGCTCCGCTGTCTTTCAACAGGCTGAGCAGCTGTTTGTCTCGTTCAGAGGACGTTCCAAGGGAATGGCTGTTTCGGGACAGACTCTATCCAGATGGATAGTTGATGCCATAGCGTTAGCTTACGCTTCCAGGGGCCTTCAGTGCCCACTGGGCGTCAGAGCACATTCCACAAGGGGCGTCGCCTCATCGTGGGCGTGGTCTACTGGGATCTCCTTGCAGGATATATGTATGGTGGCAGGTTGGGCCTCGCCGTCTGCATTTATCAGGTTCTATAACCTGGAGGTTCCCGCCTTGCAAGCAAGGCTGCTGTCGGTATAGTTGAATCAGGGCCCTGATGGGAATTCTGAGTTTGTGAGCATTATGCGCTGCCAACTGTTATATGGGCAGTATTGCGTAAGACCCGCATTGCCACATTGGTCAGGCCGTGCCTCGACTGTGTGATGTTATATTGCCGCATCTACGGGTGCTGCTAGATATGGGACGGAGGGCTCGCCCCCTTTCCTGTCCTGGACTCTCTGTGAGTCCCTCGGGTGACTATGCACTGTATATCCTGGGCGTTGCTTCAGGTTTATTGGTGTGTGATCCCTGCGCGCACAGCGTTTTACATGGGGTTCCCGTAGCGTCTTAGCTAAGACGCAGTACGAGAGAACTCTCGTAAGAGAACGTACTCGGTTACTAACGTAACCTCGGTTCTCTCTAGAAGAGGGAACAAGTACTGCGTTCTCTGCCGTGCGTACGATTCACTCTGGTTCGCTTCGGCGATGAAATAAATCAGGTGAGTCAGCCTTTTCGAGCTCCTTTTATAGGGTTGGGCCACACCCGTTTCGGCGGGAAGTGGCGTGATGGGCGCGAAGCGTCCTAATTGGTCTGATATTGCATCAGCCTGCGCTCGATAGGCTGTGCACTTGCTGCAGAGCAGCCAATGAGCGAGTGAGCCGTCTCGCCTATGGCTGTGTACTGCTGCAAATGCGCTATACAAAAATTCAAAATTAGGGATAATTTTTTGCTTCAGTGTTTCGTGAAAAGAGACTTTTCCCGTAGCCTCTTAGCTAAGACGCAGTACTCGTTCCCTCTTCTAGAGAGAACCGAGGTTACGTTAGTAACCGAGTACGATTTAGTCCGAGAGCTCTCAGTCCCTCCATTGAAGCTGTGTGTACGGTATACTGTCCATGTCCAGAAAGGTAAGAAAAACATCATCAAAGTAGTCCATGTGACATCAGAGGGTCAGTTAGAATTTTTTGAAGCATCGAAAATACATTTGGTCCAAAAATAGCAAAAACGACGACTTTATTCAGCATTGTCTTCTCTTCCGTGTCTGTTGTGAGAGAGAGTTCAAAACAAAGCAGCTGGATATCCGGTTCGCGAACGAATAATTCAGTTCACCAAATCGAACTGAATCGTTTTAAACGGTTCGCATCTCTAATACGCATTAATCCACAAATGACTTAAGCGGTTAACTTTTTTTAATGTGGCTGACACTCCCTCTGAGTTCAAACAAACCAATATCCAGGAGTAATGCATGCACTCAAACAGTACACTGACTGAACTGCTGTGAAGAGAGAACTGAAGATGAACACAGAGACGAGCCAGATAGCGAACAATAGGGCCAAGAAGGCCTTCACCACCGCTCCTCTCCTGGTCCATCCCGAGCCCGATAGGCCTTTCATCGTGGAAGTTGATGCCTCCACCGCCAGAGTAGGAGCGGTGCTCTCCCAGCAGCAGGGGAATCCCAGCCGGCTCCATCCATGTGCCTTCTTTTCCCGCAAGCTCAACCTGGTGGAGGCTAACTTTGACATCGGCAACCGGGAGCTCTTAGCCATCAAGCTGGCGCTTGAGGAGTGGAGGCATTGGCTGGAGGGAGCCAGACACCCCTTCCTAGTACTCACAGACCATAAGAACCTTGAATATCTGCGCATGGCCAAGAGGCTTAACCCCAGGCAGGCCCGTTGGGCTCTATTCTTCATCTGTTTTAACTTTTCAATCTCCTACCAGCCTGGATCCAAGAATGTTAAGGCTGATGCTTTATCCCGTTGTTACACTCTCGAAGAAAACCTGAAGGAACCCGAAGCTATACTCCCTGAAAAGGTAATCGTCAGCCCTATCACGTGGTCAGCGGAAACTCTACCCTCCTCCAATTCCTCCACCAATGCCCGCCAGGTTGTCCACCGGGCTTGCGGTACATCACCAGAACACGGCACACTCCACTCATCCACTTGGCTCACACCGCTTCCTCCGTACCTTCTGCCATGGCCACCAGGACTCTGGGAACCAGTTCCTGGGGTGGGCCGAGTACGCACAGAACTCATAATTATAGTACAGACCAAAAGTTTGGACACACCTTCTCATTCAAAGAGTTTTCTTTATTTTCATGACTATGAAAATTGTAGAGTCACACTGAAGGCATCAAGAGCTATTTGACCAAGAAGGAGAGTGATGGGGTGCTGCACCAGATGACCTGCCTCCACAGTCACCAGACCTGAACCCAGTCGAGATGGTTTAGGGGTGAGCTGGACCGCAGACTGAAGGCAAAAGGGCCAACAAGTGCTAAGCATCTCTCGGGAACTCCTTCTAGACTGTTGGAAGACCATTTCAAGTGACTACCTCTTGAAGCTCATCAAGAGAATGCCAAGAGTGTGCAAAGCAGTAATCAGAGCAAAAGGTGGCTACTTTGAAGAACCTAGAATATGACATATTTTCAGTTGTTTCACACTTTTTTGTTATGTATATAATTCCATATATAATTCCACGTGTTAATTCATAGTTTTGATGCCTTCAATATGAATCTACAACCACAGCGTTACAAACAACCATTTTCATAGTCATAAAAAAAGAAAACTCTTTGAATGAGAAGGTGTGTCCAAACTTTTGGTCTGTACTGTATATATATATATATATATATATATATATATATATATATATATATATATATATATATACACACACTGAAGGCATCAAAACTATGAATTAACACATGTGGAATTATATATGGAATTTTATACATAACAAAAAAGCTTGTTTTTCATATAGCCTAATGTTAATTGCACGTGTCTGATACAACACCAGCACTGATGACGCAGTGTTGTTTAATTATTAATTTTTCCGCCTTTTCTTTCTTTACCCCCTGTATTTTAGTAGACTGTGCCATGAAACTGTTTTATTTGTCAAAACCCATCAGACATCATATTGTTTGTATTTGTTTGGTTAAAATTAACAAACTACGAAAAATAACTTGTATATTATACTCGCAAGGCAGCTTTATACACGCAAGCTTTGGATGTGACTGTGAGGGCACATAATGCAGCCTGTCAAGCGCGCGAGTAGCCTACCAAATGGCTTAAAATACTTAAAAGGTGTGTAAATTATACATTTTTGTGACAATGCAACAATTACCCGATTAGTCAAGTGACAGTTCTGTCAGCTGTCCCGATCGAAATGTGAGTCTTGTATCGCAGTGCAGCAGGTCGCTTTAGTACAGACCAGATGCGCTGATGAGATGCGCGCTCCGAGAGAGTTCATGGATTCGAAGGCTGGTTTCAAATGGTTGATTTAATTCTAATAGTTTGTGTTGCTTCATTTTATTAAGTAATGAATTAATGAATGAAATCTTTATTTCGAACAATTAATAAAATGATAATAAAAATAAAAATGACAGCAAAAACAAAAACCATTATCAAGCATCCTTTCCCACCTTAATGAATTATCATTCACCCTCTCCACTTCTATACTTATCAAGCATAAAACTTTTGTACCTTTTTTTAAATTGCAACATATTAACACTTTGTTTGATTGAACTGCTCAGACCATTCCACAAAAGCACCCCACAAAGCGAAATACACATACTTTTGAGTTTTGTCCGAGTCCTATGTTGACTCAAATTTAAATCCCCTCTCAAGTTATAACCCCCAACCCTATCTATAAATAACTGTTGTATGTTTCCAGGCAGCTGTTTATTTATTGCTTTATAAATTATTCAAACCTAAGCTATGTTGAATAAATGCAGTAATATCCCTCATTATAAATTTGAAAGCTGCGAGAATTATTAAAACCATGCGATATAGCTATAGTCCCCAACAGAAATTTAGGACCTGATTAAATATAACTCTATTACACAGAGATTTTAAAAATAAAATTCCATTACTTTTTCAAAAAGTTTTTTGGTCCTGGAAATTGTTTTAAAAGCGCATGTCATTTCCATGTTATTCATGTCCTCACAGACTAAATGCAACTGGTGCACCCTCTTAAAATCACTTAAACTGGTCCACCAATGTGATTGCGCGAGTGCTCCGTTTCCTCTCCCTCCTGTAATCACATGCCGGATCCGTTACCCAGCTTTGTTCCGGGACCTCGGAATTTACAAATTAAGCACTGCCCTCACCTGAATACTAATCACACCCACCTGCTCCTCATCCACCTGCAATCACCCCAGCATTCAAAAGTCACACACACACACACACGCAGCTACCGTCCGGTCAATATCTACCTGCTAACTCTAAAGGACTAACCATATACCTGATGTCTCTGGAAGCCTGTGGTTGGGCGTTGGCTGAAGACGCAGAGTTGTGTGGGCTGGTTGAAGTTGAACGGGCACTCGAGGTCAGACATGGAAATACGGCATTACAAAACTTAACTCAGAACACAAAACTCTCAACGGAAAAGAAAAGAAACTAAAGTAAAAGAACTGAAGTAAAGTTTGACGAGACTAGGTGGTGTTTCTTATCATCATCGTGGCAAAGTAGCAGCAGGCATGCAGGCCGAAGCATGCTGAAACCGCGCTCATAGAACGCTAACAGTGATGACTAAAAGCAAAGCTAAAAGCAGGCATGACTTATAGCAAAAGCTAAGAAGCAAAGCTAAAAGCTGGCATGACTGATAGCAAAAGATAAACACAAGCTAAAAGCCAAAAGCAGAATTTGATGGTGTCCTGAGTATTTAGACTGGCCTTTTGGCCACAACTCAAATGTTGTCTTGACAAATTAGATATTGTCTTTGCTCGGGGTATAATAAATCATATGTTATCTTATCAAGCACATGGTCCGAATTTTCCCACTCTTGCAGGGTATAATTTTTGACATGATTCCTATAACAAGAATATGATACATTTGACAAATAACTGATGGTCAGAAACATTTCAAGCAAACAGATTCAAACACATACATACTAAACATGAATATGTATCCTTAAGCTATCCAATAGTTAAAAGACATACACAATAAGTGATTATAAACATGATAGTCAAATGTGTGGGTTACATATAAATGAATATGTAGTTAAACGATGGACTGATATTCATTTATAAGTCCTTTTGAGTTCATTTTGGTCCATTTATATCTAGAAAAGACAGTTCCTGTGCCATTCTCTGACACAAGATGTTCTGTGGGGACCAGAGGTTAAGAGGTCCCCTTAGGAATTTCAGTCTGGTTCTGCTAGGTGGGGGGAAGTCAATCCAAGGATCTTGTTTATTACTCTCATGGGTTTACATGTGCTGGCCGGCGTTGCATCTTGATTACTTGCCCCAAATTTGACAATCACTTCTCTGAATTGAAATTGTCAATAATTGTTCTAGTGGTGTTAATGTTGAAAGCTGTTCTGTGAAAGAGTTGGTTGGTTATCTTGCTTCTGACTTGTGGCAATATGAATGATTTACAACCTCCTGTTGCCTTTCTGAGGAATCTGGCTCGTCAATGTCAATGTCAATGTCACCTTTATTTATATAGCGCTTTAAACAAAATACATTGCGTCAAAGCAACTGAACAACATTCATTAGGAAAACAGTGTCAATAATGCAAAAATGAGAGTTAAAGGCAGTTCATCATTGGATTCAGTTATGTCATCTCTGTTCAGTTAAATAGTGTCTGTGCATTTATTTGCAATCAAGTCAACGATATCGCTGTAGATGAAGTGTCCCCAACTAAGCAAGCCAGAGGCGACAGCGGCAAGGAACCGAAACTCCATCGGTGACAGAATGGAGAAAAAAACCTTGGGAGAAACCAGGCTCAGTTGGGGGGCCAGTTCTCCTCTGACCAGACGAAACCAGTAGTTCAATTCCAGGCTGCAGCAAAGTCAGATTGTGCAGAAGAATCATCTGTTTCCTGTGGTCTTGTCCTGGTGCTCCTCTGAGACAAGGTCTTTACAGGGGATCTGTATCTGGGGCTCTAGTTGTCCTGGTCTCCGCTGTCTTTCAGGGATGTAGAGGTCCTTTCTAGGTGCTGATCCACCATCTGGTCTGGATACGTACTGGATCCGGGTGACTGCAGTGACCCTCTGATCTGGACAGAGACTGGATCTGGTGGCCACGGTGACCTCGGAACAAGAGAGAAACAGACAAATATTAGCGTTGATGCCATTCTTCTAATGATGTAGCAAGTACATAGGTTGTTATGGGAAGTGTTTCCGGTTCCGGTTTACCTAATTAATGCAGCCTAAAAATCCTTTAACGGATTTGGATAATAAAAGCATATTAGTATGTTATGTGTATGCCAGGTTAAAGAGATGGGTCTTTAATCTAGATTTAAACTGCAAGAGTGTGTCTGCCTCCCGAACAATGTTAGGTAGGTTATTCCAGAGTTTGGGCGCCAAATAGGAAAAGGATCTGCCGCCTGCAGTTGATTTTGATATTCTAGGTATTATCAAATTGCCTGAGTTTTGAGAACATAGCGGACGTAGAGGATTATAATGTAACAGGAGCTCATTCAAATACTGAGGTGCTAAACCATTCAGGGCTTTATAAGTAATAAGCAATATTTTAAAATCTATGCGATGCTTGATAGGGAGCCAGTGCAGTGTTGACAGGACCGGGCTAATATGGTCATACTTCCTGGTTCTAGTAAGAACTCCTGCTGCTGCAATTTTGGACTAGCTGTAGTTTGTTTACTAAGCGTGCAGCACAACCACCCAATAAAGCATTACAATAATCTAACCTTGAGGTCATAAATGCATGGATTAACATTTCTGCATTTGACATTGAGAGCATAGGCCGTAATTTAGATATATTTTTGAGATGGAAAAATGCAGTTTTACAAATGCTAGAAACGTGGCTTTCTAAGGAAAGATTGCGATCAAGTAGCACACCTAGGTTCCTAACTGATGATGAAGAATTGACAGAGCAACCATCAAGTCTTAGACAGTGTTCCAGGTTATTACAAGCAGAGTTTTTAGGTCCTATAATTAACACCTCTGCTTTTTCAGAATTTAGCAGTAAGAAATTACTCGTCATCCAGTTTTTTATATCGACTATGCAATCC
Source organism: Carassius carassius (assembly GCF_963082965.1). Lineage (NCBI taxonomy): Eukaryota > Metazoa > Chordata > Actinopteri > Cypriniformes > Cyprinidae > Carassius > Carassius carassius. The sequence goes on along the minus strand of NC_081766.1, from coordinate 21,398,653 downwards.
ATTAGTTTTTCAAATTGGTGTGTTTCACCGGGCTGCGAAGAAATATAGAGCTGAGTATCATCAGCATAACAGTGAAAGCTAACACCATGTTTCCTGATGATATCTCCCAAGGGTAACATATAAAGCGTGAAGAGTAGCGGCCCTAGTACTGAGCCTTGAGGTACTCCATACTGCACTTGTGATCGATAGGATACATCTTCATTCACTGCTACGAACTGATGGCGGTCATATAAGTACGATTTAAACCATGCTAATGCACTTCCACTGATGCCAACAAAGTATTCAAGTCTATGCAAAAGAATGTTGTGGTCAATTGTGTCAAACGCAGCACTAAGATCCAATAAAACTAATAGAGAGATACACCCACGATCAGATGATAAGAGCAGATCATTTGTAACTCTAAGAAGAGCAGTCTCAGTACTATGATACGGTCTAAATCCTGACTGGAAATCCTCACATATACCATTTTTCTCTAAGAAGGAATATAATTGTGTGGATACCACCTTTTCTAGTATCTTGGACAGAAAAGGGAGATTCGAGATTGGTCTATAATTAACTAGTTCTTTGGGGTCAAGTTGTGGTTTTTTGATGAGAGGCTTAATAACAGTCAGTTTGAAGGTTTTGGGGACATGTCCTAATGACAATGAGGAATTAATAATAGTCAGAAGAGGATCTATGACTTCTGGAAGCACCTCTTTCAGGAGCTTAGATGGTATAGGGTCTAACATACATGTTGTTGGTTTAGATGATTTAACAAGTTTATACAATTCTTCCTCTCCTATGGTAGAGAATGACTGGAACTGTTCCTCAGGGGATCTATAGTGCACTGTCTGATGTGATACTGTAGCTGACGGCTGAATGGTTGCAATTTTATCTCTAATAGTATTGATTTTAGAAGTAAAGTAGTTCATAAAGTCATTACTGCTGTGGTGTTGGGAAATGTCAACACTTGTTGAGGCTTTTTGAGGTATTTTTGAGGTATTTTTCGTTAATTTAGCCACTGTATTGAATAAATACCTGGGGTTATGTTTGTTTTCTTCTAAAAGAGAAGAAAAGTAATCGGATCTAGCAGTTTTTAATGCTTTTCTGTAGGATATGTTACTTTCCCGCCAAACAATACGAAATACCTCTAGTTTTGTTTTCCTCCAGCTGCGCTCCATTTTTCGGGCTGCTCTCTTTAGGGTGCGAGTATGCTCATTATACCATGGTGTCAAACTGTTTTCCTTAACCTTCCTTAAGCGTAAAGGAGCAACTTTATTTAAAGTGCTAGAAAAGAGAGAGTCCATAGTTTCTGTTACATCATCAAGTTGTTCTGAGGTTTTGGATATGCTAAGGAATTTGGATACATCAGGAAGATAACTTAAAAAGCAGTCTTTTGTGTTAGAAGTGATGGTTCTTCCATACTTGTAACAAGAAGTAGAATTTACAATTTTGGCTATATGAATTTTGCAAAGAACTAAATAATGATCTGAGATATCATCACTTGGCTGAATAATTTCAACACCATCAACATCAATTCCATGTGACAGTATTAAATCTAGAGTATGATTTCGACAATGAGTAGGTCCTGAAACGTGTTGTCTAACACCAATAGAGTTCAGAATGTCTATAAATGCTGATCCCAATGCATCGTTTTCATTATCAACATGGATATTAAAATCACCAACTATTAAAACTTTATCTGCAGCCAGAACTAACTCGGATGTAAAATCACCAAACTCTTTAATAAAGTCTGTATGGTGCCCTGGTGGCCTGTATACAGTAGCCAGTACAAACATAACAGGGGATTTATCATTAACATTTGTTTCTTTGGATAATGTTATATGAAGTACCATTACTTCAAATGAGTTATACTTGAAGCCTGGCCTCTGAGAAATCCTGAAAACGTTGTTATAAATTGAAGCAACACCTCCACCTTTGCCTCGTGTTTCAACCACAGTCCTGATCGAATCTTTAATTTGTCTGGTTCGGGTCTGATACGCTATAGAGGTAAGGTACAAATGCTATAAACTCTTTTCTTTTGTAACTGGTAACAAACTCTTAACACCTTTTTAAATTGTAATACTACAAGCTTGGACTCTAACATGTTGCTTAACGAACGTATCTGATAGTTTTTGGCTTGTTTAGTTGTTTTACATAACCAGTAACTTAGTTTTCTTTTTATTTAATTTGTAACAACTTTAACACATTTTTTACTATTTTCCGAGTACAAAAAACGATCATTACATTTTCTATTTCGTCTATTTTTATAACCCTTTTCTTGAAATGCATTGTGTATGTAAAACCTTAATCAAAACTTCCCTTATACCATTTTCACGTTTTCACATTTTAAAGTTTAAAAGCACATAGTTCCCACGCACAAAAACACTTTTCTGTCCTGCCGAATTCCTTTTAGGATCATAAAAAAAGATGTGCTCAGACGGAGAGGGGGGGACCAAACAGGTATCCAAACCCTCATCAATCATATTTTTGGAGACAAGCCACCCTTTACTCTCTCTCTCATTTTATTTTATAAGCTTTTTATTTTATTCGTTTTTTTGTTTATCTTACTTTTCCCATATCAATTTTTTTGTGTAATTTTCTTGTGTTTGTATTCTTTAATAATTGCACTGTCCATGGAGCGGACCTGACTTACATTTCACTGCTGGTCATATGGTCTCCATATAACCATGAATGTGACAAATAAAAATCTTGAATCTTGAAATCTTGAATCTTGAAGTGCATAGTCTCACACTTTTCAACAGTAATGAGTACAAATGATCACAAATGCATAGTTTTGAATTAGATGCTGTTACTGTAACCACAAATCACAATTTCATTCATGCAAATTCATGCAAATACATGCAATGGCACGCACATTTTTGTTCAACCAATCACACACAACCATCTCCAGCTATGACGATATAACATAAATCTGAAGTGATAACTCAGATAAACCCTATAATAGTTGTAACATGTATTTAGATTAACACAGTAATTATAATAATAATAGAAGTCAAATATAAATCTGTAAATAATACCTTAAAAGGAGAAACATATTTAAGTAAGAGAAATAAATAAGAAAATGGATAGTGATAATTATGCAACACACCACAATAAATATATACAGTACATATAGGAATTATTCAGTATACCACACTCTACCCCCCACAAATAAAGATGTCATCCTGACATCAAATTGCTTAGTCACAGTAATGCTCAATTTACAGTATTTTTAGTTTCAGTATTTCTGCATCAAGCATACATTCACAATGGTGATATTGCTCATTTTACATACAATAGTCCTTATAAGTCAATAGAAAACAGGCACTTGGTGGTAAATAGTCCCATGAGGTAGTGTTAAAATGTATGGCTCTGCAAAATTGAAAGAGCTCTCTTCTTCAAATTGTAAAGTTTGCCTACAATTGCAAATAAAAAGCCATATAGGCTGCGTGATCTTGGAGACTTGCTTCCAGAGCTAGACGCAGCTAAGCTGGATGGCTATCTTCCTGGGTTGTCCTATATTGACACCGCTCATGGAGTGAGCCCTATCTTTGGGAAACTTCCTTACAATATCCAAGATAAATGGTTATCTTTTGGCTCCAATTACAAGAAAGAGCATATTTTGCCATTTCCACCATTCTCTGTGTTTGCTAATTTCATTCGTTCCCAAGCTAAAGCAAGAACAAATCCACCATTTCTTCTGCAGTACCTTAACGAAAGAGAGACAGACCAGATAGATACAGGCAAGCTTCTATAACTGTTCATAAAACGGAAGTTGAGAAGAGTTGCAACTGCCAGGATAAGATCTGTTGATCCTTGTCGATACAGTCTCATCCATGGTAAGCCTCATCCTTATCCAAAAAATGTAGAGGCCTCAGAGAGAACAACCTTGAAGATCGCAAACAATTTCTTAAGGAACATTCAGTATGTTTTATGTGGTGCTCCTCAATTGATCATGTGGCAAAGAACAGTGACATACTCCTCCTCCTTGGCAGGGACCTCATTAGGGTCTACAAGTCCACCAACAGATTAATGGACCGCACAATGCTCCATTTGCTCAAAAGTTAGATCTTGAGTTGGTTGTCATTGGAGATGTTTGTCTTGAAGGTGCTCATCAACCTTTTCATGCAGAAAATAGACGCCCCAGCTTTTTCCTCCCTTGTGAGAATCAGCTTCATGTACAAGAGTACTATGATATTAAAATTCAGTTTCAAGACCATCTTACATTGAATGACACGAATGCTCTAGCAGCACGTGCAAATGAGAAGTTAGGGCAATCACTTTTCATTCATACATCCAGAAATCATAAGCTTGCACTGTCAGTGGATGATGAAAGGTTTCTTCACTTAATGGACAAAGAGTTCTATCAAGATGAATGTAATGGCTAGGTGGCTCCTTTACCATTTCAAGTACCTAGAAAAAGGCTCCCAAATAATAGGATGTATGCTTACAACCGTCTTTCTTCACTTCATCGCTGTTATGACACAAGCTACCTATGATATAACAATTTAAAAATATATTGCTCTTACAGCCGTCCAGGGGTTTTATTTTGGTTTATTGTCGTAACACTGATCAACTTTCCATACATGATGCAAAATACCATGGGAGGCAGTCCTAACCCAGATGTAGGGATGCAAGGGTGTGTATGTGTGTCAGCTAACAGCCACCCAGAGAGAGGTCACTTACCTGCATTTTGCCTCAGCCTCATTCTGGCCCACGACATGCAGCACAGGTGTCCCATGGTTCAGTCTAGCCCAAGCATGATTATGGTTTTCGTTCAAGATTTCTTTTTTTTCTTTTCTTTTTTTTTATGATAAAACATGGTGGTAATCATAGTCCCAAAACAAACAAAAACAAAAAGAAAGAATTGACTGACACACCTTCATTGTTCTTCCACCTCTTCATACCCGTCTCTTTACACACACAGTAACTTCATCATTCACTGGTGAGTGACATCATCTGGACTCTTAATTTGTGTTAGTCAGTACTATCCCTGCTTAAATACCTAACAGTCACACCTTGGACAAATGTCCTAAGATGAAAGCACACTTTTTTTTAGTTTATGTAGAACATGTTTGCTAATAAACATGCAGCGCACCTTATGATGGAGTGTCTTTGAATGATATCCTACTTAAGGGGCCAGATCTCATTAACAGCCTCCTGGGAGTGTTGTTGAGATTTCATAAGGAGCCTGTGGCTATAACCACTGACATTCAGCATATGTTTCACTGCTTTTTAATCAGAAAAGATCATAGAGGTTACCTGCGCTTTTTGTGGTATCAAGACAAAGACCCAGGTAAAGAAATAGTGGAATACAGAATGCGTGTTCATGTGTTTGGCAATAGTCCTTCCCCCGCTGTTGCTAATATGGTTTGCACAGAGCAGCCAAAGAGGAAGAAAAGAATTTCAGCAGTGAAGTGAGAGTTTGTTGAACGTGACTTCTATGTCGATGATGCTTGGAAGTCGTTTCTGAAGCAGCAGCAATTCAAGTCCTCAAACAAACTCAAGATATGCTTGCAGTAGCGAATCTTAGGCTACATAAGATAATTTCTAATCATCTTTCAGTGATTGAGTCATTCCACCCAGAAGACCATGCTGTGGACATCAAAGATGTTGGCCTCTTCTTAGAGGATACTCCAGTGCAGCTTAGCCTAGGAGTGTCCTGGAACATAGCATCAGATACCTTTACCTTCCAGGCTGTTGATGACAAGAAGCCATTTACCCGGCGAGGTGTACTGTCAACAGTGAACAGGTATCATTGCTCCTATTACCATCAAGGGCAGGCTGTTGCTTAGGGCACTCTCTGCACAGGCTGAAGACTGGGATTCCCAATTACTAGATAGGGCTGTCAAAATGGCTGAAAAACTAAATTCGAATTTTGTACTTATATATTTTCAAAATTCTAATTATATTCAAAATGAAAATGCATAATTTCAGTTAGGGTGAAGAAAAGTTTTTGGTTTCTCTCCACAAGAGGGTGCATCAAGCAAACTATTACTAATGTACGTTTATTCAAAGCATTAGAATACATGACTGTGAAGTGAATAATATTTCAAATAATGTTTATAAACCAATTATAATTAAGTTGCTTAAACAACTATAAACAAAACAGCATCATATATGCATGCATAGTTTAATTCAAAGGGGTGAAAGCCAATCACACAGAGTACATTTTTCATTTAAAAACACGAGAGGCAGTGGGATAAAGTCTCAAGGTTAATCTTACGTGGCTTTCTAAACATGCAGCTCTCTTGTGTGAGACGCGAGTCTAATGGTGATAGAAGATGTCCCTCATCGCAGCAGCGCTGCATCTAGTGGCTTCAACTGGGTAGGCTAACAAAAAAAAATTATAATGCAGTTACATCAGTCATCAGCCCGTTTTTATGACAGTGAAAACAGCGGTATACAGATAGTTTTTCACAAGTTCATCAAACAACTGCAGTAAGAATTTTCATCAAGCACGGTGAGTAATGGCTCCTCCTGTCATTGTTATTTGCACCTCTTGCTCTTGCCACATGTACAGTTTATCCATCTCTGTCGCTGATTAGGGATTCAAATGTGATAAATGCAGGGAAATAGTTAGGCTGACAGAGAAGATTTCAGAATTAGAGACACGCATCCAAACTTTAATTGAGGATAGTAAGAATGTTAGGGCTCTAGATACGGCTTTGGATGCGTCTAGCTCAGGGATTCCTGTACATTGTTCGGTTCCGGAAACAGAGCCCCTGCAGCAGGGCAACTGGGTGACGGTGAGGCAGCGTAGTCGTGGGTCAAAACACCGCTCTTCTGTTCCGATCACAACATTAAACATGTTCTCCCCACTCAGTGATGCACCCACTGAGAAACCTGATGAAAGTGCTCTAGTTATTGGTGATTCTATTGTACGGAACGTGAATATAGAGACACCAGCCACCATAGTCAAATGTTTACCGGGAGCCAGAGCGCCTGACATCTTGGCAAATTTAAAAGTGCTGGCTAATGCAGGGTATCTGCAGGTTTCTGAAAGTTAGATTTAAGACTTTTTAAGACCTTTTTAATACCATGCAGAATTTAATTTAAGACCAATTTCATATCAACAAATTTGCAAACGGCAAACAATACCACCAATTACGATCCTTAACACACATTGTTTATTGACATATTGAAGGCGTGAAAGAACAATAAATTGCAAAACATAGTGCAAAGACTGACTAAACATTAGGCAGAACATCGACAGCCTACAAAGATTTCAAACAAACTGCACAGCAGTAACATGAGGCATGTACACTGCATGCCAATAATCTGAACATTGGGTTTTTACTGTATAGATCTCAGTTCTTTGCCCTTTGTATCCAACTCTGTCTCAATTTGCTGTAATTCATTTGTTTTTTCTTTATATCGCTTCCTCAGTGTGTTGGATTTTGTAATGAGCTGTGCCATCAAGGTGCCAGCTTTTCCCTCAGCTTCTTCTGCAAGCTGGTCAGCATCCTTCTGCAGGCTCGAAGATACCTGGACCAGAATTCTCTTCTTTTTTTTTCAGGTCCTCGATGTCGTCTTCCAAAGCTTTGCGCTTCTGTGCCTGGACATCAGTGATTTGGATTTTTTTCTGCTGATCAAGGTGCATTCTGTATCTTGATCTAGCAGATGCAGCAGAGGCCAGTAATTCCTTTGAGATAGGGACATTGAGGAGCCCCCCACAGATGCTGACATAATCACATATTAGTCGATGACTGACCATTGTCTCCTCCTGCATATTGCAGGTCTCCACTTCTTTATTAATGGAGAATCCTCTCTCCACTGTTGCCTGCCCATGGGACAGGAAAAGCAGTTTCTTGCAAAAGCTCCATAACTCATCGCACTGCCCAAGAACTCCATGCAGGAATATGTCTAGCCTGGTTTCTGTTGGTTTGTATGAGAATAAGCTCTCATTTTCAACAGATAAAAAATCATTGAATTGCTGGATTATAACATCACCTGAAGAAAACAACAAAATAATATTAATTTAATTATAAAAATGTATGCATATAAATTAATACATAATATTTACACAAGTCATTTTTTACATTTAAAAGCATATTTCATAACTTGATTTAATACACTCTGATAGAACTAAACTAATCTTTCCTACCAGCAGAGACACCTCCTGACAACTGTTGGGCTTGCAAAAACCTTTGCACCAGTTTTGTCATATTGCTCTTGCACCAGTCAGGGTCAGACATCATCATGCTGGGGTCCAAACAGGCCACCTGCCTCACTACAGGATACTTTAATGGGCTCTTTTCCTGTACTTTCTGGGTGATGGTACACATCACCTTGACACAGTCTTTCCTAAACTCCAGGACTGTGAGTTCACCTATCTTTTTCTGTTTCTGTAGTTCCTGGTGGGAGGATGTAAACAGCCTATTATAACCTATTATTACCTATTATAAAAATCAAGCTTTCAGCTGAATCCATCAAAATTAAAATTTTATAGGTGAAAGAGTACCTTAAGGAGTGATTCTGCACCCAATCCCATGTTTACTTCCTTTAGGTTGACCCAGCTCTGTTTGTCACTGACATCCAGCCTGACCAGCTGCAGTGAACCGATATCCTTGAGTACCTCTTTCTTCACAAAACGCCTCAGCATACTCTGCCAAAAGACACACAAAGAATGTTACCCAAATATTTCATTTAATTTATTTCAATTTAATTAATTGAAATTCAACATAAAAAGACTATTGTAGTATACTATTGTAACAAGTATTTTTCTTTTTGTTTGCTTAATACCATTGTCCGCAAAATATGCAAACTTCCATAAGATTACAATTAAAATGATCAGATTAATTATTAGCATTATCAGAGTAGAGTGCAGTAATAGAATTACCTTCATCAGCTCAGCCAAGTCTTTGGCAAGGAACGGAATCACTGGTACATCCGTTTGATAGAAGGTAAGAAAAGGACTGAAGGTCCTTGTGATAGCCATGTAGAAATGTAGCTTCGCCAGAATAAGAGGGTCTTTTTCAGCAACTTCAAGAGTGGCATACGATGCTGTTCCCGGATTTGGTAGCTTCTTTTTCCTGACTGCATCCATGTACATGGTCACTGATGGCCAGAATTCCAAAGCTCTCTCCACGACTGGTAGATTTTCGAGCCACCTGTGTCCACAGAACGGAAGTGGAAATTTTGTGCATTTGGTCAGAGCAGTGAAATCCTCCCTCCTAGCTGGCGCATTGTGGAAGAGTATGTGCAAGGCCCTCAGAACCTTCTCTAGCTTCCAAAAGGAGAAACCATGTTTGCAGGCGTTATGTAGGGTGTGAAGGCCACAGCTCCCCACCACAATTAGCTGTGTGCCACCAAACTGCTCACGATGCTCTTGTTGCAGCAGTTCTAAAAACGTCCAATTTACATTTGGACCATCCATAGAAACAGATAGAAGCTTTTGCAAGTCAAGCTGCTGTGCACATTCCTACAAACAAACAAAAGTTAAATAAAATAATGAGATCAAAGTTTGGCATATTGGTATGCCAATATTCCAAGGCTGCATTTATTTGATCAAAAATAGAAAAAAAAAACAGTAATATTACCAAATATTATTACATTTTAAAACAATGGTTTTCTATTTCAAAGTCGGCATGAAATCAAAATTGACCCTATTTACTTTGTTAGCGCATATTACTAATCTTGTGGTGAACAATTTTAACAAGTTAATACACAGAAAAAAAATTGTTTGCCTTGGTAATCTTTTATCAAAATCTGAAAAGTTATGCCTTTTCTGATGGTGTCAGTCAAAAGCTTTATTTTAAATAAACATTCTTCCTTTATAACTTTGTATTAATCAGACTCCTGAAAGTATCACAGGTTATAAAATATATTGCAGCACAAAAGTTTCCATCATTAATAATAAATCAGCAAATTAAAATGATTTCTGAATGTGATCCTGAAGACTGGAGTAATGATGCTGAAAATTCAGTTTTACCATTACAGGAATAAATTACTTGGGCTATACATATTTAATAATTTTTTTTTTTTTTTTTGTATTATTGATCAAATAAATGCAGCCTTGATGAGCATAAGAAACTTCTTTCAAAAATATTACAAATATGAATGTGTCTAATATATACATACACACTACATATAAAAAAAGAATAATTACTGCTAGCTAGAATGCATAAAAATGATTAGTGATGGGTTGGTACTTACTTTGAAATGGTGAAGCAAATCCTGAGCTGTCCCATGTCCCATGAATTGTGAACCTAAGTATCTTGACTGGACGTGATCTTGTCCCCAATATCGGACATGCAAGTCCAATTGCTTATTTTTGGACGTTTCATTAAGGCTCTCGTCAAACATTAAAACAATCATTTCCTTGTTAACATCTGCAACGAGGAGTTTGGTTATGTAAGGAGCCAGTCCAAATCTGGCAATGTATGCAGTTTTGTCTTTACCGCACGCAATTGTACGAGCGATTTCTGAGTCGGGAAACATGGTTCGAAAAATGTCCCTGATAGCATCGTTAGCGTTATAGGACTGGTGCTTTGTTACAGTACGCAGACACCAGAGTACCTCAGCTCTGAGCGTTGCGGTGGAGCCAAACGTTGTTCGGATGTCTTGTGGTGTAGAAACCGTGGTGCTTGAAGCGGATGCAGATGCCGGAGTAAGGCATGGAGCTGCGTTCTGTGGTACTGAGGTGGGCGCAACGGAACAGAACTGAGAAATACCTGGTGTTCCCTTTCATAGGTCACTTCGATGCTGCGGTGACGTCACCACGTATGGGAACACCTTCGGTGTGACGAATGTCTGAAGCCCTATACCATCCCGCCAATCCTATTGGCCAAATAGCGCGTGGGACCGCCCAGCATGCGTAGGCATATATATACCTGGTGCCGCGCGCCATTTACCTCAGATTTCATTCCTTCAGTACGAAGCGAATCTTCTGTGCCCTATTGTCTCGCGTTCTCAGCAATCGTCTACGAGCAGTATACTCCTCTCTGCGGACGCGATGAGTTTCAAGAAGTGCAAGGACCCATGTACCAGGTACATCGTTCAGGGGGACACTCATGACAGGTGCGTAGTTTGCCTAGGCTTACACCACGTACAGGAGGCGCTTAGCGGCCTTTCTTCATGCCCCCATTGCGATGGCCTGCGACTCAGGGTGCTTCGCTCTAGGGTAGATGTGTTCTCCGATGTTGCCGTGTCTAGCCCCCGCCACACCACTTCTGCGACTGCCGAGGCACCGCACGAGGTGATAGCTTGGGGTGACACGTGTGACATGGAGTTCGAGGACAGTTCAGCGATGGAAAATTACTCTCCACATCGCACGCTCTCCCATACCCTAATACACAGGAAAGCTTTTGAACCTGTCGTCTTTTCCTGTGAGGATTTACGGCCCACACCGGGGGCATGTAGTGCCATCTCCTTCGGTTGTGACCGCCATGATGACGACGTTCTTTCCACTGCGGCCTCGGGGTCCGAGGACTTCGCGGCCGACACGAGCCCTCTCCCTCCTAGTGGACAGGAGAGGCGTGTTTCCCCCTCCTACAGTGAGCTGTTGGATGTGGTTTCCCGTGCAGTGGGTACATTGGGGCTGGAATGGGAGGTTGAGAAGGCCGAGGCCCAACCTTCTTCGAAACTGGACGACCGTTTCCTAACACCGTTTCCTAGTCGGACACCTGCGCAGCCCCGGAGGCCTTTACCCTTTTTCCCGGACCTCCACCAGGAGGTTTCGAGGTCCTGGAAACAGCCATTTGCGGCGCGCATCACGAACGCTGCGGCCGTGGATTTCGCCACCATTTCGGGCATGGCGAGTCATGGCTATACAGCGATACCGCCGGTGGAAGAGACTCTCGCCGAACATCTTGCGCCTAATTCGGCCGCGGCGTGGAAGTCCCGCCCCCTCCTCCCCTCGAAGGCGTGTCGAGTCACGTCTAGTTTAGTGGGAAAATCCTATATGGCCGCTGGCCAAGCGGCTGCTTCGCTTCATTCTATGGCGGTCCTTCAGGCCTACCAAGCGGAGCTGTTAAAAGGATTGGACGAGGGGGACGGCATTACACCTGAGGCGGTCAAGGAACTACGGCGAGCAACTGATTTGGCGCTTCGTGCTACCAAACATACTGCTCGAGCAGTGGGCCGTTCCATGGCTGGATTAATTACGGTTGAGCGCCACCTCTGGCTTAATCTCACCGATATAAAGGAAAAGGATAAATCTTTCCTCATGGATGCCCCTGTGTCTAAGGACGGTTTATTTGGAGAGGCGGTCACTTCAGTGGTGGAGAAGTTCAGAGCAGCGAAACAGCAATCAGCCGCTTTCCGCCAGCTGATTCCCCGCAGACCCAGAGAGGTTGAACGCCATCAGGCGCCCGCGCGTTCTCGCTCAACCTCCTCTCACCGCCAGCGAGTGCCCTCTCGGGAAGAGCCTTCACCTATGGCGCCCCCTCGCAAGGACTGGGGCCCTAGGGTTGTTCCACCGGCTCAACAACGCCAGCGAAAAAGGTTGAACCTGAGTTCGACGGCCAATGCCTCTCGTTCTCGGGCACCTAACAGCAGCTCCTGATTTTTTCGCTGCCTGCCAGGGACTGTGCCCTCCGCTAGAGAGCGCTGTTGGACCGCTTTCGCGCATCCAACACTCTCATTGCAGTCCCCACGCTCAAACCCTGACTGTTTCGCCGCAAACAGCGCCTCGAACAGCATTGGAGCGAACTGTAACACCAATCGCTTCCTCAGACACTATGCACGATCCAGTTTTCAGAGCTCGAGGAGCGCTTCAAAGGGTCGTCATCGAACGGCCCGTCATGACGGCTCGCACAGCCGCAGCTGTTTCGCTAGCGGCAGAGCCCGATGCTCAATCTGTTGGCCTAATTCCTGCCGTGGACACGTTTCAGGATTACGTACAACGAGATACAACGCCTGCTATGCATATACTTCCCCTGTGCACGAACACCGTGAGTCTTTCGTGCCCGGACATTTCTATGTGTGCAACAGCGTTGCAGGAAACGAACATGTTGCAACCGCTAATATTGTTTCGGGCCACGTGGGAACGCTTGCCCGGCATTTCTCAATGGGTGTTACGCACAATTTGTCACGGATACACCATTCAGTTTCGGAAAGGCCCGTCCCCTTTCAGCGGAATTCTCTCCACGGTGATGAAACTGATGGACATGGCGGTGCTGAGACAGGAAATGTTAGCTCTACTGAGCAAAGGGGCTATAGAAGAAGTACACCCCTCTCAGATGGAGTCAGGGTTTTACAGCCGTTATTTTGTGGTACCAAAAAAGGACGGCGGATTACGACCCATTCTGGATTTACGCCGTCTAAATCTTGCACTCAGGTCGAGCAAATTCAAGATGTTGATGGTAAAATCTATTTTGTCTCAGATTCAACCAAACGACTGGTTTGTCACGATTGATCTGAAGGATGCTTATTTTCATATTCAGATCATCTAGAGACACCGGAAGTTCCTCAGATTCGCTTTGGAGGGCAAAGCGTATCAGTACCGCGTTCTTCCCTTTGGCTTAGCGCTAGCTCCCCATACATTCTCAAAATGCATGGACGCAGCTCTGGCCCCGTTGCGGCTCCGGGGCGTCCGTGTGTTAAACTATCTGGACGACTGGCTGGTGTTAGCGCAATCTCAGACTCAAGCACACTCTCATCGAGATATTGTGCTGAATCATTTACACAGCCTGGGTTTACGCACAAACTTCCAGAAAAGTGTATTAATCCCCTCTCAACGGATTACCTTTCTGGGAATAGAATTGGACTCTCGCGCGATGACAGCAAAGCTTTCTGTCCCGCGCGCTCAGTCGATTACGTCATGCGTTCAGCACTTCAGGGCGGGTCACACAGTGACAGTGAGACTGTGCCTCAGACTACTAGGTCTAATGGCGGCGGCGCTTCCCGTGATTCATCTGGGTTTGCTTTACATGCGCCCGTTTCAGTGGTGGACGAAACGACAGAATATTTCACCCCGTTGTTCTCCGCATCGAACGATCTCGGTGACGCGGAGGTGTGTGATGTCGTTAAAACAATGGACATCAGCCGAATTTCTCCTTACCGGGGTTCGGCTGGGAATTTGTGCTTCCCGAGAAACTGTCACGACAGATGCGTCTTTGACCGGGTGGGGAGCTGTTTGTCAGGGGCGCCCAGCCCACGGAGTGTGGACAGCGGCACAACGCAGCTGGCACATAAACAAATTGGAATTACTGGCGGTTTTTCTGGCTCTCCAGTATTTTTCGAGTCTACTGACCGGCCGTCATGTGCTTCTCAGAACGGACAACACTGCGGTCGTGGCTTATCTGAACCATCAGGGAGGATTAAATTCTCGCCCTCTGTGCAGACTGGCGAGGCGGATTCTTCTTTGGTCTCACGACAGATTTCGGTCGATCCGGGCTGTTCACATCCCCGGACGACTGAACTTCGGAGCGGATTTATTATCCAGGCAGGCTCTGGAACAAGGGGAATGGAGATTACACCCCCAAACGGTGAATCACCTATGGCATATTTTCGGGGAAGCGAAAGTGGATTTATTCGCGTCGAGCACGACTACGCATTGCCCGCTATGGTTCTCCCTATGCCCTCCATCACCCCTGGGTCTGGATGCGCTAGCTCACAGCTGGCCCAGGACCAGTTTGTATGCGTTTCCTCCGATGGTCCCAGCAGTATTATGCAGAATACGGCGGGACAGAGTGGGACAGCTGTTGCTGGTGGCTCCGCGATGGCACACACAGCCATGGTTTGCGGATCTCATCAATCTGTTAGCGGGCTCTCCGGTGGAGATTCCCCTCAGACGGTATTTATTATCGCAAGCACAGGGACGGATCTGGCATCCGAGGCCAGATCTGTGGAACCTGTGGGCGTGGCCTCTGAGCGGAGTGAGTTGATATGTCCCGGTCTTTCTGCTGAAACTACCGAGACTATACTGAACTCTAGAGCAGTTTCTACGAGACGCTTATATGCTTTCAAGTGGAAACTGTTTATGACGTGGTGTGAAACTCATGATGTGGATCCAGTTTACTGCCCTGTGGCTTCAGTACTGGAGTTTCTTCAAGACCGTTTTTCGGAGGGATTGACACCAGCCACCCTGAAGGTTTATGTGGCAGCTATCTCAGCTCACCATGAGCATATAGGTGGTGTTTCAGTGGGTCGTCATCCACTGGTTTCTCGCTTTATACAGGGTGCGCGACGGTTGAGACCTTTCCGCCCTGTGCGAGTTCCTTCATGGGATTTATCCATTGTGTTACTGGGTTTGTCAGGGCATCCGTTTGAGCCCCTGGAAACTGTATCGGATAAGCTCCTGACTCTGAAGACACTTCTTCTCATGGCTTTATCCTCCCTCAAGAGAGTTGGGGATTTACAGGCTCTCTCTGTCTCACCCTCGTGCATGGAGTTTGCACCAGGCTCTGTGAAAGTGTTGTTGCGACCTAGGCCTAATTATGTTCCTAAGGTCGCGTCTAATCCTTTTCATTTTCAGCAGGTGGTCCTGGAGGCTTTTTCTCCTGCTGCGAGATCTAAGTCTTTGGCCTGTGAGGGCGTTGAAGACTTATGTGGATCGCACTGCCCCATGGCGTGAGTCTGACCAGCTGTTTGTCTGTTTTGGACATAAGAATAAGGGCCATGCAGTTACGAAACAGCGCATGTCCCATTGGCTGGTGGAGGCTATTTCCTTGGCCTATGAGGCGCGCGGGCTCGCTTCGCCCTTAGGAGTAAAAGGTCATTCCACAAGAGCAGTGGCTTCTTCTCAAGCCTTTCTCAGTGGATCTTCTTTGAATGATATCTGTGCTGCGGCAGGCTGGTCCTCACCGAGCACTTTTATCAGGTCTTACAGTCTGGATGTGAGGATGGCTCCAGGCTCCCGGGTTCTCTCCGCTTGAGCAGATGCTTCCTTGGATCCAAGCTATCAGGTACGTCAGGCGTGATGGTATAGCGTTCCCATACGTGGTGACGTCACCGCAGCATCGAAGTGACCTCTGAAAGGGAACATCTCGGTTACGTATGTAACCTTGGTTCCCTGAATAGGGAACGAGATGCTGCGGTTCTGGCCATGCCATACCTTGATAGCTTTCTTCTCTTCTTCGTCATGAAATCTGAGGTAAATGGCGCACGGCACCAGGTATATATATGCCTACGCATGCAGGGCGGTGCCACGCGCTATTTGGCCAATAGGATTGGCGGGATGGTATAGGGCTTCAGACATTCGTCACACCGAAGGTGTTCCCATACGTGGTGACGTCAACGCAGCATCTCGTTCCCTATTCAGGGAACCAAGGTTACATACGTAACCGAGATGTTTTCCGACAGGTTTCCGCAGCCGCTTTGTGTTTTTCGCACTGCATGTGGGTCTCCAAAGCTTTGATCCCCATTGTTCCGAGTTTTAAAACTTTCTTGCACAATATACACCGGACCTCGAAAGCATTGCCACAAACTGGTCTTAACCACGACGCAAATTTAGGGTTATGTAACCAGTTTTCATTATATTTGCACTTCCCCATGGTTAAAGCAAGAAATTTTCACCATTTGCTAACGTTAATATCCAGTCACGCACCTATCAAATTTCCCCGCGAACTTGTAATTTATTAGATGGTTCCGCCTATTTTTTCTGCGTGACAAATAGAAGAAATGTTACATGATTTTAAAATGAAAATAAAATCTTCTTTATGGTGTCGGTTTGATTGTATTTTTAAGACCTTTGAAACGCGGATTTAAGACATTTTAATGCTAATTAAGGCCTTATTTTTACATTATGGAATTTAAGACTTTTTAAGACTTTTTAAGGATCCGCGGACACCCTGTAATGCTAAACGTAAATACAGTAAGATTGTTATTCATGCCGGCGCTAATGATGTTCGACTTCGCCAGTCGGAGATCACTAAAAATAACATTAAAGAGGTGTGTGAACTTGCAAACACGATGTCAGACACTGTAATATGCTCTGGTCCCCTCCCTGCTTACCGTGGTGACGAGATGCATAGCAGATTGTCATCACTCAATGGCTGGATGTCTAAGTGGTGCCCACAGAATAACATAGGTTTCATAGACAATTGGACGAGCTTTTGGGGCAGACCTGACCTGTTTAAAAGAGATGGTCTTCATCCCTCCTGGGGTGGCCTCACTCTTCTCTCTAGAAATATGGCAAATAGTCTTAGTGTTTATAATTGACTAACTGGGGCCCAGGTCAGGAAGCAGACAGACTGGCTAAACCGACCATCTGCTAGCTGCCTCCCGTCACAGAAGTCAGTTAAAAGAGACTGTGTCTGTTCCCCGAACTAGAAAATACAAAAAATGTCCAAACCAAGTTAAGATTAACAATTTAATTGAGGTTCAACAAAAGTAATAATAAATAAAAAACAGAAGCAATATGGATAAACAAATGATAAAGCTTGGCTTATTGAATATCAGATCCCTTTCTACGAAAACACTTTGTAAATAATATGATCACTGATCATAATATAGATGTACTCTGTTTGACAGAATCCTGGCTAAAACCTGATGATTACATTATTTTAAATGAGTCCACCCCCCAAGATTACTGTTATAAACATGAGCCGCGTCTAAAAGGCAAAGGTGGAGGGGTTGCTCCAATTTTAAAAACGTTTTCAGGATTTCTCAGAGGGCAGGCTTTAAGTATAACTCGTTTGAAGTAATGGTGCTTTATATAACATTATCCAGAGAAACAAATGTTAATGATAAATCCCCTGTTATGTTTGTACTGGCTACTGTATGTGTCCTAATGACTGCACGTTTGACAACAGGATTGTGGGGAGTGGGGGTAGCTTACGGCGGTTATCAAGCCTGAGGTTTTTAAGTCTCTGATGCTCCGAACTCCACCGGAATATCTGGTATAATACCAGTAGACGCTGTTCGTAGGGAGATCAGAAACTCCCGACTATAGATAATTTCCCCCAATACTCCATACTCCGAACCGTAACAGGTGGAGAGTTCCAGCAGTAGCGTTATCACAATAGATATTGCGAACAGTTGATCAAAATTCTTTAGAAGCCACATCTCTGGATCACTGACACTTCCATTCACGCATAAACATTAATGTCCACAATAAACACTCAATAAAACGAGTAAAACAAACAATGGATGGGCAAGCTGCTGGGTCGCACACACACTGGAGCGCCCCGGAGTGGTCCAGGGATCCACCACCAGCCCTGTAGCCGTGTGCTCTCTTGGATCTCTCCAATTCTATTAGCGAAGAAAGTCTGAAATCCATAGCTTCACACTGGATAGCTCCAAGAACAGTCTGACTGTCTAACAAATGGTACCACCTTTTTATCTGGATCTGGGTATCCTGTTCAAAGTACTTTTTCAGACGGCTTGCAAAGACTGCACCTCAAAGTTCTGCTTTGACCGCATCCCCCTTCTGGTCTAGAGGTGTCAGCTTTGCTTTTGACTCCACTAGTCGAATTGTTAATTGTTTGTTGCAGTTCCACTGCAGGTAGAGGACAGCACTATAGGAGCCTTCACTGCCATCTGAAAAAGTGACAGCGATTGCTTCAGTTGTTGCCTTTGGTGGAGTAAGGGCTCTTGGGAACATTACTTTGCTTAGCTGGATGTACTCCTCAAAAATTCCAATTGCATCTTTGCGGAGCTCATCTGACAGAGGAAGGTCCCATGTGTCCTTGACCATGCTGAACTTTGGTTTTGCCTCTTGGAATGCCCTTCGGACCAAGATAGCCCCTTTTCGCTTTGATGGCATTGTCAGGCCAACTGGGATGTACAAACCAGCAACTTGACTCAGCAGTTCATGTCTTGTCAGCGGGTCTGGTGTCTGTGCTCGTACTTCTTCTAGTAGCAAGTCTTGCCCAAGTCTCATCTTTTTCTTCTGCCTGGAGAAGTTGACCCTCACCATGACATGCAACATGTCTTCATCTACAATGTAGCCAAGACCGAGCGCCTTGTTGTCTTCCTCCTTAAGCTGGTTCGGAAGGACGACAATATTTGGTGATGTCTTTTCTCTTTCTCCTTTACTTTGGCCTGAGAAGACCCAAGGCTTCAATGCAAACCCTCCTGCTTTTAGAATCAGCTCCACATTCTTTGTAATGACTTCGAGTCTTTCACGGCAGTTGTGGGATGTCAAGATGTCATCGACGTAGCTGTGCTCATGTAATACTTGGCATTCATCTGTGAGGTGGCTGAATTGAGGCAGGTTAGCCGTCTCCCTCATTGCAAGTTGTGCTATGCATCCTGCTGGCTTGTCCCAGATATACACTCTGGTTATGGCGTATTGTTCTAGCTCATCGCCCTCTGAATCACGCCACAAGAACTGGTGTAGATGGACTTCCCTTTCCTCAAGCCACACAGAATTGTACATCTTTCTGAGGTCTCCTAGAGCAGCGAAGGAGCCTTGGCAGAAATTGAGGACAGCTCTGATCGAGTTGAGAATGTCAGGGCCTTTCATCAGAAGGTCATTAAGACTTTGGCCTTTGTACTTCTGACTGCTGTTCCAGACAATTCTTAACGGAGTTGTAAAAGAGTGGGGGTTGGGTGCGACAAGATGACTAATATACCAGACAGGTCCATTCCAGTTGGTTAGATCCTCTTTGGTCAGCTTCTTTGCAGCCCGGCGGTCAACCATTTTGTGGACTTGAGCGCCATAGGCTTTTTTCCACTGCAGTTCTTTGGCGAGCTGTCTCTCTGTTCTGAGGAAGGTTGCCTCCACCGCTTTTCTGTTGTTTGGCAATGTAGATGGGTCCATGAGCCAAGAATATCTTGCATGCCAGTGTGGACTATCACTGTGGTCATCAGCATCAACATAAGTCAGGCCACCCCTTACAACTTCCAGCTCCCTTTCTTCAGCCAGAGTCATTTCTTTGACACCAGGTTGATAACTGCCGCAGCGACATCCTCCACATTTTGGAGTGCAGGGGGCGCCAATGCTATCCCATCTCCACCAGTCCATAAAATCCCGAGTGGTAATAGCAGAATAAGAAGACTTGATTGTTGACTGTTCTCATGGACCTGGCGAAGTGCGCTCTGGACTGGTGTGCTGTAACTGTAGCCTCTTCAAACAGATCAGGGTGTGTCCTTGCAATTGTCTTTCCCAATGACCCATCCCATAGTACAAGGTCCCCAACGGTGCGTATTTTCTGTGGGACCAGTCGCCCTTCCTTATGGCTTATCAAAAGCTGTATCTGTCTTTGTCTCACAAGTTCATTTTGGGGGACATCTGGAAAGAACTTTTGAAATCTTTTGGTTGTCACATGTTTGTGGGTATCTGCAATGCTGTCCAAACCATAGCAGAGGAGTTGGTGGGATCTGAAGTTGCCTTGCTCTGTGCGGACCCGGATCTTTAGGAGGTACCATTTTGTGGTAACTTGAACTTTCATTCCTCCCACGCCGTGGACAACAAGGGTTATGGCTTCACTTCTAAGGTTTAAACGATCAGCTGCATCATGTAGTTTGTATCTGATGCCAGGTCTATCAAAGTCCCAACTTTTTGTCCTGCATTGGCCGTGACCTCTAAGAGCATTATGATGACTGGCCACTCCACTATTGCATTCTCTGCTAGAAGACTGAGTTGGTTGGACAAAAGAGAGGTTCTGGCTATAGTGTTGCAAAACGCATTGCGACACTTCTCTGCAACTCAGGTTAGAGACTTTTAATGAACTCTTCTTGGGCTTGGGTGTAACGCTCTCTTGTGTCACCTCCCACTTTGCTGTTGTTGTTGGACCCCTGGACGACATTCCCTTTGGACATACCAGCTCTCGGGCAAAGGTAATAGTGGTGTTCTGCAGCACGCTGTTCTTTGCAGTCTGGCCTCCTGCACAGAAACTCTGATTTACAGTTGTCACCTTCATTGTGAATCTCCAGGCATTTTTTGCTGGCTCCCAGCTTCCTGACAGCATTTATTTTTCTCTGACAGCTTAAGCGTGCAAAACTTTTGGCGGAAATATAGCCTTTTCTTATGCTTGCTGTCTCCGCTGACCACACATTCTTGAGCCTGGTTGCTTAGTTGGGTGGAGGTTCTGGTTCAAGCTTGCCGAGGTTTAGATTTTGGTTTTGGTTCCTCCTCTCTCAGTTGGTCCAGCTTCTCATAGATGGCTTCTTGATCTTGAAGAAACGTGAGGAGGTAGTCAAATCGCTTGTCTTCTTCCACTTCATCACCTTTGCCAGCTACATGAAGAAGCCATTCCTTCTTCAGACCATCAGGAAGTTTACTCTCTATTGCTTTGTTACAAGAGGGTTCTTTATTGCACCGGTCTTGCCAAGCTCGTTCAGATCGACCAGGGTTTTTTTTTCTACAGTCCCTGCGTCACGCTCTCCTGCTGTCTGGTTCCGGACCTGATCCCTGGCTGCGAGAGATCTGCCCCAAATCTGCCCCATCCTGCCTGTTGGCTTTATGTTTATTCTCTGACATTCTGTGTGAACTTGGCTCATTAAATCATCATTACTCTTGCATTTGCTTCCTCTCATACTTTACCGTTACAGAACAATCTGACCACTAATAGAAGCATGAAGCTCAACTTCGCTGGCGGATTTAATCCATCATAGCGTCTCCCTGATGAATCAGCAGCAGGAGAGCTTTCCCAACACCGGACATGCAGTTCAAGCGCTCGTGACGCAGGGGTCTGAGCTCACCCAGCAGATCCAACAACTTGGCATTCCCACTGCGTCACCCGCACCGCCTGTTCCCCGTGCTGTACCAGAGACGAGCCATCGACCGGAGCCCCGCCTACCCGTTCCTGAGAGTTATGCCACTGAGCTGAACTTCTGTAGAGCATTCCTTACCAGATGTTCAATGCATTTCTCATTGCAGCCCCGAACGTTCGAGACAGAGGAGTCTAAAGTGGCGTTCATTCTCACGCTACTGACGGGATGGGCTGCCAGAAGACTCGTGGATCTTAGGCAGGGTGACTGTTCCGTTGCGGACTACTCAATCGAATTTCGCACGCTGGCGGCAGAGTGCAAATGGAACAAGGAGGCGCAGTGGGATGTGTTCCTGCATGGGCTGGCCAACCATGTTCAGAGAGAGATTTGCATGCTGGACTTACCTCATAGACTCAACAGATTATTTGACTTGGCTCTACAGGTTAGTGCCCGCATTGATCGACTGGAGCAACACGCTCGATCAACACGCACTCCCAGAAGCACTGGAGTTCGTAGCAGCAGTACGGAGAACACGGTCAGTCCCGTCATCGATCACAAGCCCATGCAGGTGGGGAGAGCTTGGCTGTCCCAGGAGGAGAGAGAGAGGCAGAGGTCCCGTGGACTCTGGCTTTACTGTGGTGTTTTGTTTTGTCAACATTCCGCTCCGTTTCCAATAAGTTGGCTTCCAAATTTATTGGCCTGTTCCCTGTCACCAAAATTATTAGTCCGATGGCAGTCCTACTCAAACTTTCTCCGGCGTACAGGAGAATTCATCCTGCCTTTCATGTATCAAAGTACGACTCGTAGCTGGAGAACCCACTTATTTGGTCAATCGTGTTCTGGACTCAATATGGAGGGGACACGGATTCCAGTATTTGGTTGACTGGTAAGGTTACGGTCTGGAGGAGAGGAGTTGGGTACCTGCTAGGGACATCCTGGATCACTCCCTTATCGATGATTACAATTCACAGGTAGGTTCACCTGAGAACGCCAGGAGGCATTCCTAGGGGGGAGGGTACTGTCACGGTTGGTAGAACCATTGTCTCATTTTGATCTATGTGGGTAGGGTTATGTGTGCATCTGGTTATCACTGATTGTTTCATGTGGGCGTGACCACCAATTGTCCCATCAGCTGCAGCTGCCACTCATTTCCTGCTCCCTAGTTATTGCCCTGTCTTCCGTCTTGTGTTTGTCAGATTGTTGTTTGAAGTCTCCCGTGTATCATGCCTGGTTTTTCCTGTTTCACTCAAGACAGATCGATTCACTTCATACTCACCGTTGGTTCTTATCTCTTCAACACAAAAAAACAAACAAAAAACAAATGGCGGACTTGCCTGTGGACAGACTTCAAGTGGCTCCACATTTCACATATGTAGGAGTGTTTGGACCATGGCAAGTGGTTTCTTGCCGCACTAAAGGAAGTTGCTCTAACTCCAAAATGTTGACAGTAATTTTCTCTTACATGTGTACAAGAGCAGTGCACATTGAAGTTGTAGAGACATTGAATGCCAGTGGAATTATTAATGCACTGCGGCGGTTTTTTGCCATAAGGGGTCCCGCTAAGCAGATAAGCTCTGATTGTGGAACAGATTTCATTGGAGCACTACAGGAGTTCAAGATGAATAAGGAAATTGTAGATCCAGATGTGAAGAAGTGCCTACAGCAGCACAACTGCACGTGGGCATTCAATCCTCCGCTTTCTTTGATTATAGGGGTGCATGGGAGAGGATGGTGGGTATAGCTCGTCGTATTCTCGATTGTATGAAAGAAAGTCATTGCATCTCACACATGAAGTTCTTGTAACCATTAAGGCTGAAGTGTCCGCAATTATGAATGCACGCCCTCTTGTGCCAGTATCTTCAGATCCTGAAGCTCCTTTAATACTTACCCCTGCTATTCTTCTGACCCAGAAAACTTGTTAATTTCCTCCTCCACCAGGTGAGTTTATTCATAAAGATCTTTTCAAGGCTGAGTGGAAGAGGGTTCAAAATCTTGCTGAAATATTTTGGACAAGATAGCATCGTGAGTATCTTTCCACTCTTCAGTATAGGCAGAAGAGGCAAGACAAGAAGCCTTGTCTCAAGGAAGGAGACACTGTATTGATGAAAAATCAGTGGCCTATGGCCATTGTTGCTAACATGTTACCTAGCAAAGATGGCCTTATAAGGAAAGTGAAATTGAAGCTCATTAGAGAAGGTGTGCATCCAATATCGGAAGTGGTTTTGCTTTACTCCGCCTAAAACATTTCAGTAAGCCAAAGATTAAAGTGGGGTATTAATGAACCCCATGCGGGGAGTGTTGTTGGACTTAATATTTTAATTCATGACTTTGATATTTTGATATTCATTTTGGGCTGTGATTTGAATTTCCTCCTAGTCCTCTACCCCTGACTTCCTGTTTAAGAAGGAGTAAGCCATATTAGTTTGGTGTTTCTAACATCCAAGTCCATCTTACTTTTCACAGCCTATTGAGATGTAATAAATTGTCTGATCATGATGTGAGGTTGTAATTTTTGTTTTTTCAGTATGTTTGGAATTTTCTTATTTTCTAACAGGTTTATTTGTGTTGATATACAACTTCGTTGGTTATTTTTTGCCTTACGAATGCTTATTCGTTCGATGTTGATTTTCCTGTTTACTTTGTGAAATGTACATTTGTATACTTTTTCTTTGTAGTTTAACACTTGTCATGATTAAACTTAAAAAAATAAATAAAAACAAACATTAGTCACATCATGAGATCCATTTGATTCATACCGCCTCATTATTTGTTCCATCAATATACCCATTAATATATATATATATATATATATATATATATATATATATATATATGATGGGTCTTGACAATTCTTGGTCCTTCAAGAGAAGCACAGGGATGTTTAACTCTCATTGGTTACAGGGGATGCCTGCTTAAAGGATAATTCCACCCATCCACTGTATGCGATGTTTGTTCCATTGGCTACCACCAGATGCAGACTGTCTGACGCTTCGGTTGCCTAAGAAATGTTTCTCAGTGTCACTGCAGGTGCATATTTGGCTTTCCACTGCTTATCTATAATCAGTGTTGGGAAGGTTACTTTGGAAATGTAATAGGTTACAGATTACAAGTTACCCTGTTTAAAATGTAATAGTAGTGTAACTTTTTCAATTACTTTATTAAAGTAATGTAACTAATTACTTTTGAGTACTTTTTGATTACTTTTCTAAATTTGTGAAATTTAAAGAATAATAAATAAAAGCATATACATCAACTTAAATACATTTATCTAATAAGCATGTGACGTATTCTGTGTAATAAACTCCTGAAACATTGGTGTTTTTTTGAAACTGCTGTCTCTTTGTATATGATGATAGTTTTCTCAAAATAAGTAAAATGCACATGAAGTGACACAGAGCAGTTCTAGAAATTATGTTTATGTGCTCGTGTACTCCTATACTGAGGCAGCAGAGGTTGAAAACAGTGCGAGCTTCAGTAGGCCTATATATGTGTAGTAAATGAAACCATGTCTTTGCCATTAATTTACAGGAGGGGCGGACAATTTAAAAAGGTTTAAATCTTTAATTTGGGGACATGCAAAATAATTATAAGTTCTCTCCTGAACTGTACCTTCACTTCCATTTTTCTCTTCAGTCTCTTTATTTTGCCCTGTTATCCATCTCTCTCGTGACTTTAATACTCAAGATTGAACAAAACTATACTTTACAATACAATACTCTACAATACTACAATATCTTTATAGTAAAATCCTAATACTGTACACGAGTCATGTTTTTCTCTTACGAAAAATTACCATGCTTTTATTAGCCTATATAAAAGTAAAATAACCTTGTTTTGTTTGTTTTTTTTTGCAAATGGATTTGTATTTATTTTTAAATAAATACATTTGTAAAATAATTTTACATTTTTGGTGATCACAGTTAAACAATAGTAACCATTTTCTCTGGATTTATAGTTAAATATTAAAATGTTAATTTTCGTAAGGGTTGTGTTGTTGATTGTCGTAGCTCCCCCGAAACCTATAAAAAAAATCGGATTTTTTTTTCAGATAAATTCCTACTGTAACATTACAACTGATAATAATGATGTCCTTTATATAGTTTTTTGAGTGATGACTGATGAGCAACGTGCTGCTGCTTGATTAAATAAATAAAAAAACAAAGACAAAAAAAGCATCTTTACAGATGAAACTGACCTAAAACCCTGAACAGGAGTTCTGCTTCTCTGCTCCAGCGCGCTTCCATAGTCTCTCTCTCTCTCTCTCTCTCTCTCTCCCTCTCTCTCTCTCGCATTGATTACTCTGAGTTGATCCAAACCGTTTGGCGGAGGCGCGGAGAGCACGCGAGTCATGACTAACACTTCATGACTTATTAGAGATTTAATTATCAAATGGCGGATTCGCAAATGATCGCTTTAGTACATTCGGCAGGCAATTATACAATAATGATATTAAATAGAGGGCAAAATCGGCTGCCAGGCCACCGAAATTGTCCCGGTTCTCCCGGTGTCCAGTCCGCGCCTGATTTCCACAGACACGCAGAATGTGCAAGTCATATATTGCATTTCTGGGGCTTTATATTCACAGACACTAGTCCATGTCATGTTTTGATTCAAGTGTAGCTACTGACCTACTTTTGATTTAGTCATCCAAAATGTGGCATATTGCGTCCGCGTTAGGCATTCCGTTTTTATGACTGGATTCTACGAACCAGACTGTATTTCCGCATCCCGGAAATTATTAGGGCGGTATGTCTCAGAATAGTCAGTGCAATTTGGGAAAGAAATCGGTTAAATATGTATGTGGATGTGTGTAAATATTCAAATGTAATCCCCTTTGTAATCGTAAAAAAATTCACAAGTAACTGTAATTTAATTACTCATTTTTTCTTAGTAACTGTAACTAATTACAGTTACTATAATTTTGTAATTAAATTACGTAACGCCGTTACATGTAACTAGTTACTCCCCAACACTGCCTATAATGCATACTTGGGAGCCTGTGTCCTATAATGCTTCTGTCTTTTCTCAGAAGATAACAGGTCACAAGGCATTGTTTTCCCACTAAGGACGTGATGGCAGAGTTCTGGTTAACTTGAGGGGCAGTTAAAATACTATCAAGCGACTGTGACTCAAGCTGTCTCTGATGGCCCATCCTATATTTCTCACATTTTTGGGACTTCTTTGCTGCTCGGGTCAATCCCTGTCCCTTGGGGGCGACCTGCTCCTGTTTAACGGAGCTCCTATCTAAAGTCTGGCACCTTTACTCCTACAGCCAGCTGAGAAGTGCTCGCTGCTGCCACATTGTTAACAATAGGTGCAAGGTTCTTCTGCTTTGCATTGCTGGCAATGGAACCATTGTCTGGCTTGTGAGGGATGGGGCTGGCGGAACTGATGAGGGTGCTGTTGTGGTGGCACCATATATTGCTGAGGGATAATACTGCTGTGCTGCAAAACCTGATGGCTGAGTTGCATAACTGATGGACAAGGGATGCTATTGAGAAGTATACAGAAATGGCTGTCCATGGTGAGTTTCTGGAATTTAATAATGCTGGTGCAGCTGTAGGGAATGTTCTTGTGGAACAGTGGACAACTGAACTGGGTCTGTAGGTGGGAGAGGTTTTTTCTGTTCACTCACCTGTTGTTGGCTTTATGAGGACTGGTCTGAAGACATGTATGGACCTGCCTGCCGATGATATGTAGCTGTATCTCGTTTCCAGGTCTGATGCTCTTGGACTTGGGTTGTACCTGATGTCTGTCTGGAACACTGAGATGAGATCTGATGCTGTGGGGACACTGCTACTGCTGGTTCTTTGTTTTAGACTGCGAAACACTGCTGAGGAACAGATAAGGGTTGTTTGATTGTCTCTTTAATCTGCATGATATTATCACTCAGGCTTTTTAGTTGTGACATTAAATCAAACTTAGATTGTTTGGACTGGAATTTCTTGTTTTAAATGGTACCACTTTTTTCATATTTTTGTCTTCTTTGCATTTCAGACTCATTGGAACAAGCCACATTGAGTTTCTCCAGCAGCACTTCATCAGGAATGGTGGGATCTGACAGGTATGGTTGAAGGTCACTTTGGATGTGGTCGTTTTGCAATCCAGTCAATAATGTGTGCTGTTCTGGATATCCTTTATTGAGTCCACCTTCTATCTGGCATGCCAGATGGAAGAATGAGAGCCAGTCTTTTTGCCCTAGATCTCCTATTAGACCAGAAATTTTTAAGTCTGTCTGTCATGTTGGGGGTAACCTGTCATTGAAATCTGGGTGGAGAATAAACCTGGCCATGGTTTACATATGTATATCTGTTTGCTACATTCTGTGTAGCATTCTTTCCTCCTGAAAATCTTTAAGCTCATCCATTTTTGCTGCTGTGTAGACAGGCCGTTGAGAGTAGTATTTACCTTACTGACTTGACCTTGCTGCCACTGGTCATAAACTTAACCTTCAGCACATGCACTATCCTCAATTAGATCTTTTTTCACCATTCTGTACTGAATGTCTCACACTGCAGCTTATCTGGGTCACTAAAAAGGGGATGATGTTGCTAAATGGACTATACCGGTCAGGGAGTCACTCCACCAAACATCTATACCAGCGGTGCCTCCAAAATTGTAATACTCCTGTAAAGGATAAGAAATTAATAAGCGTTCTAGCGATGATTCTTCATATCGTCGCTGTCGGGCGGAAACCTCCAATGTCCACTTTTTGTAAATTTCATATTTTTTCATAAATCGATGCTATTTGTCACTCCCCATGTGGGTCTGTTATTTTTCACAAATAATTAACCAAGTCTTGAAAATAGCTTGAGAGCAAATCTCCTAACTCCACTGGACACTTGAACTGTCTGAGAAGTCTCGTAACTCCACCTCTTCTTCACACCGCGGGAGAGCTTGGCAGCATATTTCTCCTCAAGACTGAGAGTCACGAATCCTGGTTGAGCAACACATTCTCTGAGGTAAATGTCCTCAAAACACTGGTTATTCATGATTCAGTTATATGAATTATATAATAACAGTTTATATATTATATTTAACAGTTTTATCTCAAAGTAATGGTAGTGTTAAGGTGTAATGTATCGTTTCTGAGGCTGCTAGATTTTTCTTTCTGCTAGGTCCAGCATTGGACGGTAAAGTTAGATATCTTGTTGATTGAAATCTTCCATGGTTTTGGAAGTTAGGAACTTAGCCACTGTGCATTGGTTTTGTCGTCATGTTTGGTGAGATAGCTAACGTGATTTTCGTGGGGCATAAAAAAAAAAACCAAAAAAACCAAACAAGCATCTTGACCCCCCGTAGTTCTGGCGTTCATCTGAGGATCTGAACTTAGCGCAAGACAATCCACTACAATGCGGACTAAACCCTGTGCACTGCAGATAAGACAGGATAGTAGCTTACAATGTCAAGGCATGCTGTCATGTTCAACAAGTAGCTGTCTTTGCCATCATGTTCATCACTTTAAGCAAGCTAGCTGGTTTCTTGCCTCATTATCATACGTAAACAAGGCATATAACCATAGGAAACGTTAATTTGACCTTTATTAATTTTATTTTTTGCAGCAACCATGTCTGTGTCCTAAAAGGAACTCTGTCAGATGGTCAATGTGCCATATGATCAGGCAAGGGCCCTAATAGAGTGTGAGAGCTCTGATGGAGAGAGTGTAGAGAGAGGAAGCAACAGTGGTGGAGGATACATTGGTGCATACTTGTAGAGTGAATTTCTGAGAGATAAAAATGATTTCACATGCCAAAATGGATGAGTTTTATGCAGATGGATTTCACAACAATAGACATTGGTAAAAAAAAATACACCTTAATTGTACCATGTGTTTGAAAAGATTTATCTGGTGGTCTGGGAGGAGAGGAGGCCTCGCTGCTGGATCCAGAGCAGGTGCAGTGTGACACCAGTAGGTTAGATGCTTTTCTACAATTTATCTTTAAATTAGATTAGGTCCTTCAACTATAGCCCTTACTGTTGACAGTTTATAAAGATGTAACTCATTCATGCACGTTTGGTTTGTGTGTTTATTTTGAAGTTTTCCATGGTGGAAGCTAGGGCTGCTCCGATCACGATCGGCCGATCGTTAATGCACATCTCGTCAGTAAAGCCGGTTCTCTAATCAGCGGTAAATTCCCTCAGGTGCGGGATTTCACATAGAGCAGCTGTTACTACACAGAGCCATTGTTAACTGAGAAGATGCGCAAATAAACGCTGGAAATGAACGTGGATTTGCGCAGCTTCTCAGTTAACAATGGCTCTGTGTAGTAACAGCTGCTCTATGTGAAATCACTCAACTGATGGAATTTACCGCTGATTAGAGAACCGGCTTTACTGACGAGATGCGCATAACGATCGGCTGATCGTGATCGGAGCAGCCCTAGTGGAAGCATGTGAAAACAAGACAAGGATCCAACAGCAGATGAATGAATTAAGTGTTTATTTAAGCTGAGGACTAATCAGAGAAAGGAGACCGCCAGCACTCCGTGAGGAAGACCAGCGAGGAAACTTCACTGGTATCTGTCAGACAGCGGTGAGGAGAAGTGACGAGCCCGCCGACAGCCAACGTCAAGGCCGGGAGAGAGGTGAGTAGACTCGGCTGTATAGTGGATGCTGGCCTCAGCAAGCGAGAGATACCATGCAGGCAAAAAAACTCCCCAGAGTCCTAGAGGTGCCAGGCAGACAGAGAGGGCAAAAACAGGGACACCAGACCGACAACACAGGGAAACAGCAAATTAATAAAGCAGGGTCAAAAAACTCGGTAGGCAAGGAGAAAATTAGCGCTTCAAACAATGCTTACGGACTGACACAGGACAGCAAACACAAGGGCATGATAAAGGGAAGATAATAAGTGCAGAACAGTGTGCAGGTGCGGGGGAACACATTAATCTGGGGTAACAAGAGGGGCGGAGAGAACAGCGGAGACCGTGAAACACATGGCGAGCCATCAAAACAAAAAGCCATGTGCTCCAGAGCAATAAAAGCCTAAGACCCCACCGAGATCGTGACAAAGCGAGAAGCACCTGGATGCAGAGAATATGTGCTCAGATGCTGAGGAAGACGCACCTCCAAGGAAAAGACTGAGAACTGAAAACACCTGGAGGAAAGTCATCAACAAGAAAAAAAGAATGGTTGGGAAGTCATACATTGGAAAACAGAAGCAAAAGAAAATAATGAGGGTATATATATATAAGGTAGTATATATCTAATATACTACTTGAATTAAATTGAATGTTTTGGATACCACCATTGAATTATTGTTTTTATTACTATTTTACTGACTTTAAGTTCAGATCTTAGGCCTACTTATAGACTATGCCTCTCTTGGCACGTAATGTAAAATACTCCAAGTGATAACGTTTTTATTTATGGGAGAAAAAGGGCGAGATAACGAGTGAAAATAGTTTGGTTAGATACATTTGAGTATGCCTGTTTGATTAAAAATGGATAGCTGTAATACTTGGGTGCAAAAGGAAGCCCATAAGCCACGAAGGTAAGTTTGTGAGCAGATTAGACTAATTTCCGCCTATTGGACAGCCTAATCAGCTCATCGTTTTTTGTACTGCATCACCTATGGCTCTTAAACATTTAAAGTAGATTTTAGGAAGATGTATGTAACTACAGTCGTTAGCTTTTGTTAACTATTGGAGCCTTTTCTCTTGTCAAAAGCTTCGACGCGACTGCCGACTTTGCGTGCAGATTAATTTCCACCTATTAGACAGCCTAGTCAGTTTATCGTTTTATTTTGGCATTACATCACTCATAGCTCTAACATTTAAAATAGAATTTAGGAAGATGTATGTAACGGCAGTCATTTGCTTCGATTAGCTCGTAAAGCCTTGTCTCTTGTCAAAAGGCTTAAAGTGACCGCAGACTCTCATAAACACTGCTGGCAGCAGTGATGTCCGTGTACGTACCATTCTTATCTGTGAGAACGTAAACTCGTATCTCCAATAAAACATGATTTTGGGAAAATGTTTAAGTCTTTTGGTTCTTTTATTTGTGATGATTTTGGCTTACATTTAACAAAAACCCACCAATTCACACATCTTCACACAAATTAGAATACTTCAGAAGGCCAATAAAAAAAAAATTTAGTTAATTGTTGGCCTTCTGGAAAGTATGTTCACTTACTAGACATGTACTCAATACTTGGTAGGGGCTCTTTTTGCTTTAATTACTGTCTCAGTTCGGCGTGGCATGTGATGTGTAACATCACGCCAGCAGAGGGAGCCCTCACCTGAGTACTGACTGTTCACCGCTCCCTCTTCTTCGACAATCATTTCCTGTTTGGGACTATTTAACAGCGTGTTCAGTCAGTTTACTTGCCTTACCAAGCGATTTCCTAGTGATTATTCTGACTGCCTGTTTTTGTATGACTCTGCTAGTTTTCACGTTCTTGCCTCTTGGATTGCCCCATTGGATTTACTGCCTGATTGGACTGATGTTAGTGCTTGACCTGTTCGCCTGCCTACTCGTCTCTGCCTTTTGGATTCCCCTTGTGCATGTTGAAAGATCGGACTGCCATTACGGTACTGACTCTTTGCCTGGATTAATGACTCTGTCTGTAAGATATTTCCCTAATAAACTTCTGCAAATGGATTCTAACACCGCCTCAGCCTCCTCATTACAGAATACTTCGCTGCAACTGAATCCAGCGGAAGTTACAAACATGCAAGCAGCATTCGCTTATCAAAGTGAAGTATTAAAGGGGTACCAAGATCAGTTGGGTAAACTTCAAGAAGTCAACGTATACTTGAAATACATCCAATCTCTCCCATCAACCATGCCTAGAGCAGTGAGTTTCGCACTACCCAATAAGTCTGATGGTTCTGCTGATCGATGTAGAGGCTTTGTTCGACTGGGCTGCAGCTGTTTGGGACACTGACATGTGATTTAGACAATCGTTTGACTACTTCATTCAACAACTGCAAGAAGTGTTTGAATATCCCGCAGGGGGCAAGGATATATCAACCCAGCTTCTGCAAATGTCCCAAGGTAAAAGAACAGTGGCTGACTACGCCATCTTGTTTCATAGACTCTCTGCTCAGATTGGATGGAATGATGTTTCTCTCAAAGCTGTGTTCCAGAAAAAACTCAACATTGGAAAACACAGGGCAACCCAACTACCACATCATCGTCCCTGGGACTGTAATATTGATTTACTCCCCAATGCCATGCCTCCCAAAAGTTGTGTCTACCCTCTGTCTCGAACGGAAACCCAAGTCATGCAGGATTATATTGAGGAGGCCTTGAGTTCTGGATTTATTTGGCCCTTTATGTCACCAGCTGCAGCAGAGTTCTTCTTTGTGGAGAAAAAAAGATGGAGGACTGAGGCCCTGTATTGATTATAGAGGACTGAATAATGTTACGGTAAAATTCCAGTACCCCCTGCCACTGGTTCCTTCAGCCCTGGAACAGCTCCGGGAGGCTACCATATACACCAAACTCGACTTACGGAGTGCATATAACCTGATCCGAATTAAGGATGGTGATGAATGGAAAACTGCCTTCCTAACCACTAGGGGCACTATGAGTATCAGGTCATGCCGTATGGACTTGCCATCGCTCCAGCAGTCTTCCAATTATTTATAAATTAGATCTTCCGAGACCTCCTAAACCACTACGTCATAGCCTACATAGATGACATTCTCATATACTCTAAGTCAGAACAGAACACATTAACCATGTTGAGACAGTCCTCACTCGGCTCCTGAACAATCAATTGTATGTAAAGGCAGAGAAGTGTGAGTTTCATGTCAGACAGACAGTGTTTCTTGGCTATCACATTAGTCACCAGGGTGTCAAGATGGATGTAGCCAAAGTCAAGGCAGTCAGGGAATGGTCACAACCCTCCAACGTCAAGGAGCTGCTAAGGTTCTTGGGGTTTGCTAATTTCTATAGGCGATTCATTAGGAACTACAGTATGGTTGCTTCCCCTCTGACATCACTGCTAAAAGGAAAACCCTCAAAACTTAAGTGGAATGAAGAGGCCATTCAAGCATTTAACACTCTCAAAGTAAGATTTACCACAGCCTCCATTCTTAAACATCTGGACCCTTATCTCCCGTTCATCATGGAGGTGGACTCTTCAGACTCAGGAATCAGAGCCGTGCTCTCCCAATGCCATGGCTAACTTGTTAAACTGTATCCCTGTGCATTCTTCTCAAGAAAACTTACAGCAGCTGAAAGAAACTATGATATTGGAGATAAAGAACTACTATCCATGAAAGCCGTGAATGAACAATGGAGACACTGGCTCGAGGGAGCAGTCCATCCTTTTCAGGTGCTCACCGACCACAAGAATTTAGAATATGCCAAGAGATGCCAAGAGACTTAACCCACGCCAAGCACGCTGGTCTCTCTCCTTCACCAGATTCCAGTTTACAGTGACCTATCGTCCAGGCAGCAAAAACAGCAAAGCAGATGCTCTCTCCAGGCAGTATGATCTTCCCTTCGACAATCATACCCCAGAATGCATTCTTCCCCCATCTGTAATCATTGCCCCAATTACCTGGGATATCATGGAGGAGATACAGCGAGAACAGCTCGAAGAACCAGTTCCTACCAACAGCCCCGCTAACACACATTATGTTCCACAAAGTCTACGTCACAGGGTAATTCAATGGGTCCACTCCTCTGTAAGCTCTGGCCACCTTGGAATCTCCTGCACTCTGCACCTGATACGCAACTCGTTCTGGTGGCTTTCAATGTACAAAGATGTCACTAATTACGTAAAAGCCTGTCAGGTCTGTGGTTATCACCAGGGCCGGCCCTGACCAATTTGCTGCCCTAGGCAAGATTTTACCTGGCGCCCCATGCATCACAGCCCATTTCACCCTGTCATTGTGTTCATGATTTAGCATATATATATATATATATATATATATATATATATATATATATATATATATATATATATATATACACACACACACACACACACATTACAGCAGAACTGTTTCCAACACTCATAATAAATCCTCATATTAGAATGATTTCTAAAGGATCATGTGATAGACTGGATGTCACATGTGGATGTCACATGTGACACTGAAGAATGGAGTAATGATGCTGAAAATTCAGCTTTGCATCACAGAAATAAATGATAATTTAAAGTATAATAAATTGAAAACAAATTATTTTAAATTGTAATAATATATCACAATATTAATTTTTTTTCTGTATTTTTGATCAAATAAATGCAGGCTTGATGAGCAGAAGAAACTTCTTTCAAAAACATTAAAAATAGTAATGTTTCCAAACTTTTGGCCTGTACTGTATCCCCCCAAAACTGCACAACTGTAGGGGAGAACCGGGGCGAAAGTAACGCGGGACGAAAGTAACAAAGCGATTTTCTCAGAGCCTATTACTGCATTTGCATGTTACTTTTGTCCCGCTACAGTGACAAGAAGTATTTATTTTGTTCCGGTACATGCTAATCTGTGAATTTATGTCTCTTGCATCATTTATTAAAATGTTTATGTCATATTATACTATAAGAATATGTCTGAGTGAGGGTCAGAAAGACAAACAGTGGTCTGGTTTTATCCAGATGTTTATGAGAGAGCGTTTCTGGACATAGAGGAACATCTGGGCAGCTCCTACCTCGCATTTACCTCAGTTATATTTAGGTTTTAGCCATACCTTAGTTTTACACCTACAGCTATGAATTTGCAGTTTTTCCAGATGTTTTAATGCACATTTTGAATTTATGTATAAAAACAACTGGATGGAAACATGAATAGGCCTACTGTTACATTATGTTTAGAATTTATATTATGCCAATGTAATTTAATTATTATATTGTTCATTCTGTTGAAAAAATGTTTTATAAAAATACACTGAAATAAAAAAATAAAAAATAAAAAAATAAAGTTTGTACAGTCGGGTTTTGAGACATTTGATGAAACTTAAATTTAAAATAAAAATATAAATATGTAATTTATTAATTTTTTTTTACAAAAATAAAAGACAGAATATGTTTGCAGTTACATATTTACAAGGTCATAGTCAGGTATACTTAATCAAAATAAGAGTAACAGAAAATAAATCTAGCTTATATTGTTGTGTTACTTTTTAACCCACCTGTGTGTTACTTTCGTCCCAACCGATGGGGTCAAAAGTAACAATGTGCAACCTATGTTCAAATTGAAATTATACTGAAGCCTTTCTACATTTCTACAAAATACCACCTGGTATTGATAGACCAGACTTATGAGTTACTGACCACAGCAGAAATATATCTCTGTCTACAACATTATCTTTTAAAATGATGTTTTTCTGAAAAATGGTACTTTCGCCCCTGCTCTCCCTAGAGTAAAACATTAATAAAAAAGGGATAATAAAATATGCGTCTTAAAACTGACATGATTGTACAAAATCACAGTCTGGGGACTCAGAACTCAGAACAACTGCCAACATTAAGTTTAAGGTAAAAATAACTGCCATGAAATTATAGTATCTTACACCTATGCAATAAATTGTTCTTTCACTACATCTCTTTACCTCTGTCTTTATCCTCTTCTCTTCTTTTTGGCACTGTATCTATCGCAGACTATGCTCATTTATACTAATGTGTCATGTAAATTCGGCCTTCCGTCACAATCAGGAAACTTTCACCGTGTCTAGAACTGGCACGAGCTGCCAGGCCCGTTTCTACGAGCTGTGTGTTAACAAAAGCAGTGCTGTCTACATTGGATGCGGCGTCGGGCACGCTACACAACAAATTACCAACAACTGATCGTGCGCGCGCTCTGTTTCTGACGCACTTCAAGCACTCGATGGGCGGGGGAAGATTGAAGAGCCGGACTTTTTTTTTTTTTTTTTGCTTTTGCTTTATTTGGTAGTATTTCGAATTACTGTTTTTTAAATAGTAGCCTATTATAAAAAACAATATGTAAAAAAAAAAAAATCACTCGTTCACTCATTCTGCCGCCCCTATGGATGAGTGGCGCCCTTAGCATTTGCCTATACCGCCTATGCCGCGGGCTGGCCCTGGTTATCACCCACAAGTTAACGGTCAGGTGGAATGATTAAATCAAGAATTAGGCAGATATTTACGATCCTATTGCAGCAGAGAACAACATCGATGGTCGGAATTTCTCCCATGGTTAGAATACGCACAGAATACAACAGGTCTGACTCCTTTCAAGTGTGTCCTTGGATATCAACCCCCTATGTTCCCCTGGTCTGGCGAACCAGCATCAGTCCCCACTGTGGATGACTGGATTCAACGTAGTGAGAGGGTGTGGGACAGTGCTCATGAACGCCTTCAAAGAGCTATAAGAGTACAGGAACTCCAGGCCAACAAGCGACGTCGGCCACACCCTCCCTACCAACCAGGACAGCATGTCTGGCTCTCTACACGGGACCTCAAGTTGCGGCTACCAAGCAGGAAGCTCAGCCCAAGGTATGTTGGTCCGTTCAAGATTCCATGAAGAATAAATGAGGTCACTTACCAATAAGAGCTTCCTGCTACCGTATCTCTCCCTCTTTCCATGTTTCACTGCTTAAACTGGTCCACCCGGATGCTGACCCCAATCATGAGACTCAAGAACCACCACTGCTGCTGGACATTGATGGAGCACCAGCCTACAAGGTCAATGAATTTCTGGACTCCAGAAGGAGAGGGGGCCAGCGCCAATATTTGATGGACTGGGAGGGCTATGTACCTGAGGAGAGGTCATGGGTAGCCGCCAGCGTCATTCTCGATCCCTCTCTCACAGAGGACTTTCATCGATCCAGACCTGATCGAGCAGCGCTACGACCACAGGATGTCCGTGCCGAGTGCCAGGAGGCACTCATAGGGAGGGGGATTCTGTAACACCACGCCAGCAGAGGGAGCCCTCACCTGAGTACTGACTGTTCACCGCTCCCTCTGCTTCTACAATTATTTCCTGTTTGGGACTATTTAACACAAGTTCAGTGTTTGCGAAGTATTGCCAGTTTACCTGCCATACCAAGTGGTTTCCTAGTGATTATTCTGACTGCCTGTTTGTGTATTATTCTACCTGTTTTCACGTTCTTGCCTCTTGGATTGCCCCATTGGATTTACTGCCTGATTGGACTGATGTTAGTGTTTGACATGTTCACCTGCCTACTCGTCTCTGCCTTTTGGATTCCCCTTGTGCATGTTGGAAGATCGGACTGCCATTACGGTACTGACTCTCTGCCTGGTTTAACAACTCTGTCTGTAAGATCTTTCCCTAATAAACTTCTGCAAATTGATTCTAACACCACCTCAGCCTCCTCGTTACAAGGTGATTAGTTTGTGGCACTTCTGAGGTGTTATGGAAGCCCAGGTTAATTTGACAGTGGCCTTAATCTGCATTTTTTGGTCTCTTGTTTCTCATTTCTCTCTTAACAATACCCCATAAAGAATGGGGTTCAGGTCTGGTGAATTTTGCTGGCCAGTCAAGCACACCAATGCCATGTTCATTTAACCAACTTTTGGTGCCCACCGGCAACTATAGTTGCTGCAGTTTATAGTTGTCATTTTCCTTTTGTAAGTATTTTTCTAGATGTTATCCATGTTTTAATTCTCAATGACATGCAAGCCAACAACCAAATAAAGGATTTCAAGAAAAAAAAAATAAGGTATTCACTTCCTTCCTGTCACATGAGGCTGTTAAGTTCCTACCCCTACTTCCAGGAAGCATGGCGAAGGCAAACCCTCCCAAATAAATTAAATTTTCATATTACTAATAATTTTTTTTTTTTTTGACATATATCTACATAATCACGAAGGTCTCTAGAATCATCCAAACAAAACAAATCTTCCAGGAGATCTATAGTTTTTTGTATACTTAGTCAAATGTCTAACTATAGTTGCTGGTGGGCAAACAACTTGTAATTACATATCATGGGGAAATGGTGTATACTGTGTTAACTGGTTAATGAATCAAGGTTATTGGTCTTGTTTTCTGCCTTTTTGGAGATTTCCAGTTTTCAAGTGACAGCAGCAGTTTGAAAACTTCAGGCAATCACACAAAAGAAAGAATTGAAAGACAAAGAGCTAACACGTGGGACTAAATGATGTAGATGATCTTTTTCTCCCTTTTATGATATTATGTCTTGTAAGGGGCAAAATATTGAGGCCCCTTTATCCAGTCTGAATGCCTTTCATTCTAATTGGTCAAAGACCTTAATACATTTTATGATCGTAGCTTGTGATTCCATTGTAATGCTGAAATTCATACAAGTAATGAATTTAAATGTACATTATTATATGAAATCACTGCACTACAGTCAGCCATTGAATACTATGAGCCTAAAAAAATGCATAATTTTCTTTCAGGTATACCTTTTTTATTATATAGATGTAATATTTTCTTCATTCTATTTTGTCAGGGATCGGGCAGACCCGGTCCCAGCCAATCACCAGCGCTAACACTCCCCTGAATTCTAATCACCAGCACCTGATCTCCATTACCCCAGCACTATAAGACACCTCCGGAAACCTCAGTTCACTGTCAAGCCTCCAACAGGAATTGACCTCACGATCTTGTCTCCAATTCCACCTCATCTCGACAGAGCACCAGCCGTAACGTATACTCACTTCTGGCAGTTAACCTTTGTGTCTTTGTTCTCTTCTCTCCAGAACTCTCGTGGCACTTCCCATGATGTGAATGCTCCTACGTACCTCGTTACCTCCTGAGTGCTCACGTAATTCTCAGACATTGTATTCCCACTGCAAAAAGAAAAGAGACAAGAGTTGATATTCATGCATTGTGTGGCTTTGACGTTCCGACACAGAACGAACTCACCTGGCTTCCAAGGAAGCGGAATTCACCGGGTTTCCACGAACACGAACTCCACAGCTCCTGCACCAATATTTCCCTGACTAACCTTTTTCACGAACATTGTAAATAAAGCACTGTGTTGAATTCACTAACCTCAGCCTCCGTGTGATAGGATCCAGCACAAATAGCTGTAGCTTTTAATGAATATTTTATCAATTCTGTGGATGAAATCGCACAGAATTTCCCTCTAACAACGAGAGATATCATTAAAATAGATGAAAGTAAGCCTTCTTTTAGTATTCAACCTATCTCTGAAATTAAAACCCAGGCAATTAATTCTCTTAAAATTTCAACATCAAAAGATATTTATGGAATGGATTCTAAAATGCTTAAATCCCTGAATGAACATCTATCCTACCCTATTACACAAATTTTTAACCAGTCAGTTCTACAGGGGATATTTCCAACTACCTGGAAGACTGCAATTGTAACTCCCATATTTAAGTCAAATGACCCTTTGAACATAGTTAACTACAGTCCAATCAGTCTTCTACCTGTGGTTTCTAAGGTTGTTGAAAAATGTGTATCAGAGCAGCTTGTTTCTTTTTTAAATAATAGTCCATTTACTCTTCATCCGATGCAGTTTGGCTTCAGGGCCCATCACTCTGCAGAAACAGCAAACTGTTTATTTTTAGAGAATGTACGAGCAATGGTTGACAAGGGAGGTGTTGTTGGTGCTGTGTTTTTAGACCTTCGTAAAGCTTTTGACACAGTCAACCATCAGGTCCTTATTGCCAAACTCTCTACTTTTAATTTCTCCACTTCTGCAATTAAATGGTTTGAGTCATATTTAACTGGTAGAACTCAATATGTTTCTGTGAACAACCATTGTTCATTAGCTCTTAATCTATGCACAGGGGTACCACAAGGATCAATACTTGGCCCACTTTTGTTTAGTCTATATATCAATGATCTGCCATCAGTTTGCCTTGATATCAATACATTAATGTATGGAGACGACACTGTAATTTATGCGCATGCCAAGACAAAACATCTGGCTGCTGCCAAACTGACCATAGCTATGGATAAGATAACCAATTGGCTAAATTGTTCATGCCTTCAACTAAATCTAGACAAAACTGTGGGAATGTTTTTTACAAAGAGACAATGTAACATTGTGCCAAATATAACAATTTTAGGTCAAAACATTAGTATTGTGACACAATTTAAGTATCTGGGCGTCATTATTGACTCTAATCTCTCTTTTAAAGCACATATTATGAAAGTATGCAATAGGGTCAAGTTCAGCTTAGCTAATTTTAGATATATTAGAAATGCACTTACTTTTAATGCTGGCAAATTATTTATGGATGCCATGATTATGTCACATCTAACATATTGTATGACAAGCTGGGGACAAACTAACAGTTTATCACTAAAGCCATTAGCTATTCTTTATAAAAAAAACTCAAAGTTCTGGATCAGAAGGCTAACAGTTCACATCATTGCATTATTCTTAAAAACCATAAACTGTTAAGCTGGGAAGATGTTATCAAATATAAAAACATCTGCCTGGTCTACAAAATTTTGCATAATACCGCTCCTGCTCCTTTTAATTCATTTGTAATCCGACGTAATAATGGCAGACATCCCAAGTCTCCCGGAAGTTCCGGGAGTCTCCCGCATATTGAAAGCGGCTCCCTGAGACCCGCCAATTAGGTAAAATCTCCCGGAATCTAGACCGAGCGAACAAAAGCGCGCATGCGAAACAGATAATGTGTTTCAAACCGTGTAGCGCACGCACGGCAGAGAGGAAGAGGGAGCGAGAGACCTTGCGTGTGTGTGCTAATGTGCGTGTGTGCGAAGCGCATGTAAGACAGAGAGCATCCTGATTGGCCTGTTTCTGCAAATCAACCAATCAATTGTCAGTGTGGGCGGGCTTTTATCTCTTGTCCTGAACAAAATTAATCAGTTATGTCCAGGGTTCTAAATTAACTTTTTTGATCACCAGCCAATGTGGCTGGTAACTTTCTAAAGTTACCAGCCAATCGGAATTTCCACTAGCCATTTTTTTTTTCTGTAAAAATAACAAATTATGAGTGCCACTGAATGCATTTGATAATTTTATTAACATTGTTGGCATGAAAAACACATATAAAGTACAATGCATACAACAAAATATACACTGACTCAAATTTAAAATTATTAGTTCCCACCACGAAATTGCTTGTTTTGTTTTTTCTTTCGCGTAACTTACATGCGGCAATCCTGAAAAAGCATTACGACATTCTTGTGATCAAACACAAGCCATTCATGACCCGGATTAACAAACCGTGCCCACGAATTCCCAATCCGTGCGCTCAGATTTTGTAAACCGTACCCTCGGTTTTTGAATCCGTACTCACGAATTCATAATCCGTGCGCACGCTTTCGCAATCCATTCCCACGGATTTGTAAACTGACACGCATTTGTGGCTCCGCCCCCACCGGCAGATTCATTTCTGTTTATTAAATATTATTTTTCATAGTATCCAACGAGACCACGATCAGCATTCACAAAATAGTCTTCTTTTTAGCGTTTATTTTACATTAACCTGTTAATTTTACAGCCGCCTGTGTTTTATGGCCAAAAAAATAAACGCTAAAAAGAAGAAGAAAATAAGGGTAAAAAGCAATAGAAAACAAATAATATGCCGATTATGTTTTCATTCCTTTTCTCTCTAACTGAATGCAATGTTATTTTTGGCCTAATTATTTAATAATAACATTAACAGTGAAGCATGCATCTAACTCCGGCAGGTGGGGTGGAGTGGGGTGGATGGAGCATAGTATAATAAAATCACAAAAATAAGTCTTCATGTTAAGAAAGAATTGTACACAAGCATTTCCAAAACTGTCAAAGGTTATTTAGAAATAAAGCAATTCATGAATTATTTTATGACAAACATTTTTACTGTCTTTTAATAATTTATTTAGCCTACAAATTAAAATTACTTTCTTTTTATTTTTATCATTATTATATATTATTATACAGGTTATGCATAAGAATCTTTTATCCAAAACAACTTACAAAAGAGGAAAAATAATGGCAGGTTTATTGTACATTAATAATCAAATGCTATTATAAGATTATCACAAATTTAACAAGATTTTGATGCACATCTTTCTTATTAAATCTTTGTATTCAACCTCGTACTACACTCGATAGAGAATCACTTACGACACTTTGCTGTAGACCCATTCCACATAATAATATTAATTAAAACTGTATGTTATCACGTAGGAGCTTGTTGCATGAATCTGTGAGCACGGTTTACAAATCCATGGGAACGGATTGCGAAAGTGTAAACGCAGATTATGAATTCGTGGGTACAGATTCAAAAACCGAGGTGCGGTTTACAAAATCTGAGCGCACGGATTGGAAATTCATGGGCACGGTTTGTTAAACCGAAGAAACAGTTTATGAATTCGTGAGTACGGTTTATAA
Source organism: Carassius carassius (assembly GCF_963082965.1). Taxonomy (NCBI): domain Eukaryota; kingdom Metazoa; phylum Chordata; class Actinopteri; order Cypriniformes; family Cyprinidae; genus Carassius; species Carassius carassius. The sequence goes on along the minus strand of NC_081766.1, from coordinate 21,355,897 downwards.
ACTGAGGGGACGGATTGCAAAACCGTCGCCACGGACTGATTGTTTTTTCTCCTACAGATGGCGTGCGGGGCTCCGTAATATCCTCATCCCCTGCCTCGTTCCTCTTTTCACCCCCAGAAATCTGCCCCAACCACCGCCGCATTTAGTTTAATCTTAATTTTTTTCTTTAATAGCTAACTCCCTCCTCTTACAGTCTATGTTCCCTGCTCTGGCTCCATTCGTTCTTCTTCCTTGTGTTTTCTGTTGGACGCTCTATTCGTTTCCATGTTTTTTCGCGCTGGTTTAACTGCAAACTGCGTGCAGCCAATGGGCATATGAAACGTCATCACGTAGCTTTACAGCACAGTGTTCATGGGAAATGTAGGAAGTTCTGCCAGGGGGATAAATGACCGAGAACAGAGCCTCATGCCATGGATCACCAGCCAAACTGGCTAGTAAGTTTTAATTAACACCCGCCAAAATTAATTTTAACCCGCATTTGGCGGGTTGGCGGGTGTTAATTTAGAACCCTGGTTATGTCTATCTAGAAACAGGAGCACCATTGCAGAGGGAGAGTGCCACAAAACAAAAAAAGTATAAGACACATTTTACGGCAGACTACATGAAAGTGTACTACTGTCTTATAGGTGTCAAACATAATGACAGTCTTGCTCAAGTATTGCCCATGGAGGGTTATATGATTCATCTGCATATTATTCAGGTTAGTTGCCAAGGCTACATGAAAACAACCAACTCCTTAGACCTGTTTAAAGTTGCAATGGAAAATAAATAAAAGCAGTTTACATAAATTATATAAGCAGATTATATAAATAGTAAAAGTAACATATTTAAACATAATTAAAGAATAATTACATAGGCCTATAGCTTATAGAAATAATATTTTATGCTTTTATATCTGTTAGGGACCACAACATGTTAGGGAGGCTAAGCGCAGGGAAGGCTGCTCCAATATATCTCAGTTCTCCCATCTGCTGTCTGTTTCAATGTTAGGTTTTGTCTGTGTTATTATCGTGTATGTTGCTTTGTACTGTTTTAATGCATGAACTGCTTATATGCCTTTGCAATTTCTGCTTGTTTGTTTGTGCTTGTCTCATTTGTGTGCCACATGTTTTTATGTCTTATTCCATCTGGCTTATCCCTGTTGTAAATATAATTGTATTGTTTTTTTATTTGTTGTATGCCTTTTAACAACTGGCCGGGGACTACAGCTGGAAATTAGCCGTAGAGGCTAAAGCTGCTCTTTTCATTAAAAGGGATTGTCCACGTTATTATAAACTAATAAACTCAAACTTAAACTCAAACTCATATCCTGACAGAAGGCATGACCAACAGCGATGGATTCAACACCACCCGAGGACGGCACTTCCGTAAACCCCGCTCCCACGCTGGTGTACATCGCAAACACGATCACTCGACCAGCGCCCTTCTCAGGCAGGGAGGAGGACTGCAATGGATTTCTGTTACAATGCTCTCTCGCACATTAGTATCCCACGGATCGTTCGAAAATATCTTTTATAATCCAGCAGTTATCCAGGGCAGCGCTGAGGTGGGCAGAAGCACACTGGTTCCAAGAAACAGCGGTTACTTCATCATTCCAGAGTTTTATTAATCATTTTAAAGAGGTGTTTGGTCGTCCAGTGGGTGATTCCTCCGTCAGCGAACGATTACTACATTTACGTCAAGGAAAGAAGTCTGTGTCAGAATACTCTCTCGAATTTAGAACCCTGGCCGCAGCGAGTGGATGGAACAAGAAGGCCTTACTGACGGTGTGCCGATAAGGGCTAAGTCCTACGCTACGGTTACAGCTCGCCATATATGACGATAGTGTGGGGCTAGAAACATTCATGCAACAAACCCAACGAGTGCACCTTAGATCCCAGTCCTGCTATCCAGACACACCTGCCCCAGCTCCTTTCCCCCATCAGCCCACGTCTGAGAAACTCCCTGAATCACAGCCAGAACGAATGCAAGTGGAAACCAAGAGACTTACTCCTGCTGAACGAATTCGCTGACGAGAAAACAGGCTCTGTCTTTATTGTGGAAATGAAAATCATTTCATACGCACTTGCCCGTCTCGTCCCCCATGTTTAATGGTGAGTTCAGTCCTTCCTAAACCCTCTGTGTCCTCCCCATTAACCATCAGTGTAACTTTGAAAATTAGAGATGTCATCATTTCAGCCACGGCCATCGTGGACTCCTTCAACAACTTCATCTCGGGAAACTCGCTGTAACCCACGATCTCCGAACGACCAGAACTCAGAAACAATACTCCATCTACACAGTAACAGGCGAGATGAGGGTATGTGACAGGCGAGATAAGGGTATGTGACCTCCCAAATTGCACCCGTCACACTCAGTATACAGAACACTCACCACAAGTGTTTCACTCCATTTGTCTTTGAGAAAAGCCAGGCAGACATTATTCTAGGGCGTCCATGGTTGATCCAACACCAACCCTCACTAGACTGGACCACAGGAGAGATTATAAGTTGGGGCTCTGATTGCAATAAAACAAACCATGTATCTCATCCCAATGAAAAGCCAGATTCCATGATCATTAATTCTACGTCTATTGAAAGTCCGAGGGAAAATCTGTCCATCAGCGTTCCTTCATGCTATGCTTCCTTTTCCGAATGTGTTTAATCCAGTCGCAGCAGCCAAGTTACCCCCGCATCGACCTTGGGATTGCGCTATAGACACTACGAATACTTAGTGATGCCATATGGTCTTGTAAACGCCCCTTCTGTATTCCAGAGTTTTATGGACGAGGTCCTTCGAGAGTTCCTGAACCGATTCGCCCTCGTGTACATCGACGACATCTACTCCCGAAATGAAGAGGAACATCAGCAGCACGTAACCCAGGTACTCCAGCAACATAAAATATTCCCTGTTTGTGAAGGCAGAAAAATTTATCTTTCACCAGGCCTCCGTAGAATTCCTTGGATACCAGATCAGCTCTAGAGGGGTTAAGATGGATGACCGTAAGACAGAAGCTATCACTTCCTGGCCTACACCCAAGTCTGTCAAGGAACTCCAGAGATTTTTAGGATTCGCAAACCTCTATCGATGGTTCATAGATCGTTACAGTATCATCACTACCCCATTAACCTCCCTATTGAAAGGTAAGCCCAAGACACTCCAGTGGACCCCGGAAGCAGAACAAGCCTTTCAATCTCTAAAAACCGCCTTCACAAGAGCCCCCTTACTACAGCACCCAGACCCGGAGAAAAAGTTCATTGTAGAAGTGGATGCCTCCACCACGGGGGTAGGAGCCATCTTATCCCAGTACTCTGAGCAAGCTAAAAAACCAATGCCCTGTGCTTTCTTTTCCAGAAAACTATCCTCCGCAGAAAGGAACTATGATATCGGCAACCGGGAATTATTAGCTGTGAAGCTGGCCCTCGAAGAATGGAGGCACTGGCTAGAGGGAGCCCGGCTGCCTTTCCTTGTACTCACGGATCACAAGAACCTAAAGTATCTCAAAGAAGCTAAAATACTTAACCCTCGTCAGGCCACGTGGGCACTATTTTTCACACGTTTCCATTTCCTCATATCCTACCGTCCTGGGTCAAAGAACACGAGAGCAGACACCTTATCCCGACTTCATAATGTAGAAGAAGTCCAGGAGGAAGTGGAGTCCATCCTGCCCACCAAACTCTTCATAAAGCCGATTCACTGGGACCTTGACGAAGTACTCCGTGAAGAAGCCCAGAACCAGCCAGTTCAACCAATGTGTCCAGTAGGGAAGATTTATGTGGCTGAAGGTTATCGTGTTCCCCTCATTTCTGACGCTCATTCCTCTGTAGGAACCGGTCACCCAGGAGTTAACAAGACATTATCAGCCCTTCAGAGGAAATACTGGTGGCCAAGGATGCGGGAGGATGTCATGGAGTTCATTCAAGGGTGCGCAGTCTGCGCGATGACCAAGGTACCTCGACAACTACCTACTGGAAGGCTCCTTCCCTTACCTATTCCTCAACGCCCTTGGTCCCATATTGGTGTGTACTTTGTTATGGACCTCCCAGCATCTGGAGTTAACACCTGTATCCTGGTAGCCATAAATAGATTCTCCAAGGCCTTTAAGCTCATTCCATTAAAAGGCCTCCCCACAGCTTTTGAAACTGCCGAATTATTATTCAATCATGTATTCCGTAACTTTGGTATCCCCGAAGATATAGTTTCCGATAGGGGACCTCAGTTCATCTCAAGGGTCTGGAGGTCCTTCCTTGCCATGCTCAACGTCACCGTCAGCCTAACATCCGGATACCATCCTCAAGTCAATGGATAAACCGAAAAGAAGATCCAGGATATCAGCCGTTTCCTTTGAACCTTCTGCCACAGGAACCAAAACTTATGGAGCAGGTATTTAGTCTGGGCCGAATATGCTCAAAATTCCCTCAGACAAACATCAACCAATCTCACCCCATTTCAATGTATTCTTGGTTACCAACCTCCTCTGTTCTCCTGGTCAGGACAACCTTCAAATGTTCTGGCCATCAATGACTGGTTCCGCGACAACGAGCGGGTGTGGAACCAGGCCCACCGCCACCTTCAGCAAGCGTTCAATCGCCAGCAAAGTTTTGCAGACACCCACCATAAGGAGACCCCTGTCTACCAGCCCGGCCAGTTAGTATGGCTCTCCACCCGAGACATCAGATTACGACAACCATGCAAAAAACTAAGCCCAAAATACATCGGACCATTTCCCATAGAGCAGCAGATCACCTATCGACTCCAGCTTCCTGCCCAGTACCGCATCCACCCTACATTTCCCTAAAATTGTGCCATCATTGTCATCTTCAGGTTGTAAACTTAAGAGTTTCTTTCTTCTGTTTAGCACAAAAGAAGATATTTTGCAGAGTGCTGGTAACCAAACAATTTTCTTTCAGGTATACTGTTTTTATTATATAGATGTAATATTTTCTTAATTATATTTATTTATTTTTAATGAACTTAATAAAATCCAAATTCATTAATAAATAAAGGCAACATTTTGTAGTTTATTTGTAGATGTTAGCCAGCTAGTTAGTCTAATTAGCATACCCATACCTTTCATTAAAATTTTGTGCATATAGTGGAAAATGACATACTTAAACTTAAAAATATGATTCATTATTACATTTTATGAATGCTAGATTATAGTCCTAGTCATTGTCTTTTTCAAAAGACAATTAGACACTTTTTGGTGAATTAAAAGCAAGCAGTAATGTAACTGAAATTAAAACAACATTACAGAAGCTTAATTTTAAGTAAAATTTAAATAAACAGTTAACTCAAGCAAAATTGTTCCACTGTGTCATTGATGTCAGTTAAACGGTAACACTTTATAATAACGTTCAGTTATAAGTCATTTATAAATTATTTGTTAATGATGAACTAATCATTTACAAAACATGACTACACATTCATAAATTATTAATAAGTGATAAGTTAACATTATAGTAATGTTTTATTAATTCTGTTATAAGTCACTTATGAGTTATTAGTTAATGATGAATTAATCCTTTACAAAACATGAATTTACATTCATAAATTATTAATTACTGGTATGCTAACGATTTACAAATGTGTTGTAAGGTATCTTAAGAAAAATTTAAATCTTGAAATAAATCAAACAGATCATTAGTAGATGGTTTAAAAGTAACTAGTTGATACATTATTTATCAATTATAAATCATTGAAATATTTGTTTCAAAATTGTTTTGATTCATTATCTCAATAAACAATTGTTAGTCATGAACAAATGATGAACAAAGCATTAGTAAATGATCAGTATATGATTTTTTGATGAAGTTTAAAGATGGTCTGTGTTCAAAAGCACAAACATGCAGGTATGCTAAAGCACTACTTTTAAGAAGAGTATTTTTTTTTTTAAGTGGACAAACATTTATAAATGCCTTAGTCAGGTGATTCCAGTTGCTTGTGTTAAATCCTTTCACTCATCAGCACAGACTTGTGTTCTCTGTGGAGTGTGTGGGATCTAGTGATAAAGGGAACCTCTGGACCAGATTAACCTTCTGCTGAATATCACATCAGGTGAACAGAGTTAAAGACTCCATGTGTGTCAGAGAAGACAGCTGTCAATACCCTCACCAGTCAGAACTTACACTGCAGTACACACTACAAAGTGTTCAACACGTTATAGATGATGTGCAAATGCATAAATAAATAATCCTGCATCCCCTACTCTAAAGTGTAAACTATCCATCACTTGTAAATGTGTTACATTTAATTTGTAGTTATTTTTTACCTGTCACAAATTATTTGTATATGTATACAAGTCATTTATTAACACTGTTTGCATCCCTTAATCTAAAGTGTAAACTATTCATCACTTGTAAATGTTTTACATATCACTTGTAGTTCTTTTCTACCAGCTACAAATTATTTGTATATGTATACAAGTCATTTATAACACTTTCTGCATACACTAATCTAAAGTGTAAAATATTCATCACTTGTAAATATGTTACATATCACTTGTTCTTTTTTACCGGTTACAAATTATTTGTATATGTATACAAGTCATTTATAACACTTTCTGCACCCCCTAATCTAGAGTGTAAACTATTCATCACTTGTAAATATGTTACATATCATTAGCAGATCTTCCTGTTACATGATCCATCTCATTCCATCACTTTACACAAGCCTGAACTTTTTAAAATAAATAAATAAACACTCTGCCACCATTTAATCAGCACTTAATGGTTTGTTTTTTTATTTTGTTTCCCATTGGACAGCTGCTCACCATAACATGAAAACGCACCATAAACGTAGTCCATTATTTTGTGCATTTTATTCCAAGTCTTCAGAAATCAAATCAAATTAGTTTTCCATAATATAATCATTATACATTAATAATAGTATATACTGTTTCTGCCGTCTCTTCCATTAAAACTTTCAAAATTGCTGCTTCAAACACAACAACACAGGTTTGCGGCAGCCAGTGACATCAAACCTCGCTCCTTGTTGGCTGTCACTTGTGATTTGCGACCACCATAGATTGTTTGCGACATGCCAAATTTGAGTTTCTGAGTTGAGTGAGATGCAGCCAGGGGGGCAGGGTTTCATATTTTTTTGAAGCACCCCCTGGGCGCCGCCATTGGCTAGCGGACCCCCACCTGCTGTTAGCATTCCATTGACTCCCATTCATTTTGGCATCACTTTGACAGCAAATAACTTTACATCTGAGGCGTTTAAAGACTCCATTTGTCCATTAATTATTTCTAAAGAAACACAAAAATGTATAAAAGGCTCCATTACTTTGTATCTTACGTTATGGTCCCGTAGAAGCAGTTTTTGTAAAAAATAGGCTAACAATTTCGTCATAACCTGCGACTCTCGCAGACAATCTTTTACCGTCTATGAGGCAATCGGGGGTACGCGGAGGCATAAAGTCAAGGGAGATAATTAATCAGAATACTTAACAAAATTTGCAATGATTAATAATTGATAAATAATGTATCAACTAGTTACTTATAAACCATCTACTAATGATCTGTTTTATTTCAAGATAAAAAAATTTTTAAAGATAACTTACTACACATTTGTAAATCGTTAGCATACCACTTATTAATATGAACGTAAATGATACTCATTTATGAACGTAAATTAATGTTTTGTAAAAGATTTTTTCATCATTAACTAATAACTTATAAGTGACTTATAACAGAATTAATTAACAGAATTTGCAGATTTCCTCTCAGACCTTCTGGTTACAGTTGATAAGGCGCTAATCATGGGAGATTTTAATATTCACGTTGATAATACAAATGATGCATTTGGACTTGCGTTTACTGACCTAATAAACTCTTTTGGAGTCAAGCAAAATGTCACCAGGCCCACTCATCGTTTTAATCATACACTAGATTTAATTATATCGCATGGAATCGATCTTTCTGCTATAGATATCGTACCTCAATGTGATGATATTACAGACCATTTCCTTGTATCGTGCATGCTGCGTATAACTGATATTAACTATATGTCTCAGCGTTACCATCTGGGCAGAACTATTGTTCCAGTCACCAAAGACAGATTCGCAAATAACCTTACTGATCTATCTCAACTGCTATTTGAACCCAAAAATACACATGAATTAGACGAAATGACTGACAAAATGGGCACTATTTTCTCTAATACATTAGAAGCTGTTGCCCCCATCAAATTGAAAAAGGTTAGAGAAAAACGTACTGTGCCATGGTATAACAGTAATACTCACTCTCTCAAGAAAGTAACTTGTAGTCTTGAACGCAAATGGAGAAAAACTAACTTGGAAGTTTTTAGAATTGCATGGAAATACAGTATGTCCAGCTATAGACAGGCTCTAAAAACTGCTAGGGCAGAGCATATCCACAAACTCATAGAAAATAACCAAAACAATCCAAGGTTTTTATTTAGCACAGTGGCTAAATTAACAAATTACCGGACACCACCTGATTCAAATATTCCACCAACGTTAAATAGTAATGACTTTATGAATTTCTTCACTGATAAAATAGATAACATTAAAAATACAATAGCGAATGTAGATTCAACCGCGTCTAACACTTCAGTTTCATCCATCGCACCCAAAGATAAACTGCAGTGCTTTACAAATATAGGACAGGAAGAGCTAAATAAACTTATCACTGTATCTAAACCAACAACATGTTTATTAGATCCTGTACCCACTAAATTACTGAAAGAGTTGTTACCTGTAGCCGAAGAACCGCTTCTCAATATTTGTCAGAAACCAATCAGCAGACTCTGCATCACGATCCACACAACGTTCAATCTCCCCAGAATTCTAATCACCCACACCTGTTCACAATCAGTAACCTCATCAACCAGCTCCATAAAACACTCACACTCACTGAAGTCTAGCGTCAAGCCTCCAACAGGAACTGACCGTATTTCCTCTGTCTCTGTCTATTAGAGAAAACCTGTTGAATACTCTGTTCACTGAAAATACTCACCTGTGTATCACTAACCTCTGACTCTGTCTGTAATCCTCAGAAGAGCTGCTGTTGATCACCGATGTCCTAGCTTCCAGCACTCATCCAAGGCTCATTGATACCTCGGTTTCTCCCGCTGAACCTTCACCTTATCCTGTAAGAAATAAGGCCAGTGTTATCATTCTGGGATTGGATTCACGGAATACATGATTTCAAGAATGTGCATTACCCTGTTGTGGATCCCGCATCTTATGTTCACTTAAATCCTCTCGTCTGGAAAAGACAATTCACATTCACTGATCTGAAGAGGAATACTCACCCGTGGTGGATTCTGATACCCTTTGTTGAACTATTCTGAAAGATAATTTGAGTCCCTAACCCGTTGAGTGAAAAATTACCCGCTGTGGATCCCGAATGCCTATGTTTTGTTGCTCCGGGTTTTTTCCCCGAATCCCTTACACCTGCTATCCTAAAATTCAATAAAGTTGTGTTATTTAACATCACCTCGATCTCTGAGTCCATCGTATCCTGACAATATTATTAACTTGTCATTATCTTTAGGTCACGTCCCAAAACCATTCAAGCTGGCGGTTATTAAGCCTCTTATTAAGAAACCAAAACTAGATCCTTGTGAACTGGCAAATTATAGGCCTATTTCAAATCTTCCATTTATGTCTAAAATTTTAGAAAAAGTTGTGTCTGCTCAATTGAGCACCTTCCTGCACAAAAATGATCTGTATGTAGAATTTCAGTCAGGTTTTAGGCCCCACCATAGCACAGAAACTGCACTTGTTAAAATTACAAATGACCTGCTTCTTGCGTCAGATCAAGATCCTACCTGTCCGATCGCTACCATTTTGTTTACTTAAATGGGGAGTCATCTCATTTATCATGAGTAAAATATGGAGTGCCACAAGGATCCGTGCTAGGTCCCCTTCTATTTTCAATATACATGTTGCCCCTTGGTAATATTATTAGAAAATACGGAATTAGCTTCCACTGTTATGCTGATGATACTCAGCTATATATCTCAACGAGACCAGATGAAACCTCTAAATTATCTAAGCTAACAGAGTGTGTTAAAAATCTAAAAGATTGGATGACCAATAATTTTCTCCAATTAAATTCGGATAAGACAGAGATATTAATTATTGGACCAAAAAACACTACACAGAATCTTGTAGATTACAATCTGCAACTAGACGGATGTACTGTTACTTCTTCTACAGTCAGAAATCTGGGTGTTATATTAGACAGCAACTTGTCTTTTGAAAATCATATTTCCCATGTTACAAAAACTGCATTCTTCCATCTTAGAAACATTGCCAAGCTACGAAACATGTTGTCTGTTTCTGATGCAGAAAAGCTAGTTCATGCATTTATGACCTCTAGACTGGACTATTGTAATGCACTTCTAGGTGGTTGTCCTGCTTCTTCAATAAACAAGCTACAGGTAGTCCAAAATGCAGCGGCTAGAGTCCTTACCAGGTCAAAAAAATATGATCATATTACCCCAATTTTACAGTCTCTGCACTGGCTATCTATTAAGTTCCGTATCAGTTACAAATTATCATTACTTACCTATAAGGCCCTAAATGGTTTAGCTCCTGCGTACCTAACTAGCCTTCTACCACGCTACAATCCATCACGCTCCCTAAGGTCACAAAACGCTGGACTTTTGGTAGTTCCTAGGATAGCAAAGTCCACTAAAGGAGGTAGAGCTTTTTCACATTTGGCTCCCAAACTCTGGAATAGCCTTCCTGATAATGTTCGGGGTTTAGACACACTCTCTCTGTTTAAATCTAGATTAAAAACGCATCTCTTTCGCCAAGCATTTGAATAATGTATCTTAAATTGTGAGTATAGTTGTATCTGATCAAATGTGCATTCTTATTCTTTAGCTTGGGTTAAACTAATAAATTTTACTTTGTTGGAACAGCAGTTATGCTAATGATGTCTCTATTTGTTTCTATGTTTTGCCGCGGGATGTAACTAGGATTTACACAAGCTCCAGTCTGGATCCAGAGCACCTGAGAAGAGATGATGCTGACCCTCAGAGGACCCCAGATAATGCTAACCCTGAAACAACAACAGAACTAACATATATTGCTAAAAGTGTGACTGCATCACATAATAATTATTAATAATATTAATAATGTTCATCATCTGACTGACTACGACTTGTATACATTTTTCTACAAATACTGTCATACGTGCACAAACTGACAGTCACCACTTATAAGCTATTACTAAATATTGTAGAAACATAATTTTCTGTAAAGTTGCTTTGTAACGATTTGTATTGTAAAAAGCGCTATACAAATAAACTTGAATTGAATTGAATTGAATAATAAAATATTACTGTAATGTTAACTTATCACTTATTAATAATTTATGAATCTGTGATCATATTTTGTAAATGATTAGTTCATCATTAACTAAAAATGTATAAATGACTTATAACTGAACGTTATAATAAAGTGTTAACCTCTAGGGTATATTTTATATTAACATTTTATATAAACATTATATATAAAAAAATATAAAATGTTGTGAGTGCGACTGCTGGCGCTGCTGACGTGTTTTCTGGTGTGCCCAATAACAAAGATAACACGTCAGCAGCGTCATACGTCAGCAGCGCCACTGAACGCGCTCACAACAGACCCGGAAGAGAAGACAATGCTGAATAAAGTCATAATTTTTTGTTATTTTTGGACCAAAATGTATTTTTGATGCTTCAACAAATTCTAAATGATCCTCTGATGTCACAAAAACTACTTTGATTATGTTTTTATTACCTCTCTGGACATGGACAGTATACCGTACACACATTTTCAATGGAGGGGCAGAAAGCTCTCGGACTAAATCTAAGGCTACGTTTACACGTGGGCGTCAATTTTCATAAACGGACATTTCAACCTCTCCGTTTTCAAAAATAACATCGTGCACACATGTCAGTTTTCAGAAAAGTTAATTTACACGTACCCGTGTATATATGGCGTCAAGATCATGTCAAACCTGTAGGTGGCGGTGTAACGAGAAGCTCAAGCCCACGTAAGCCAATCAGAATCACATGTAAACATACACTCACCTAAAGGAATATTAGGAACACCATACTAATACTGTGTTTGACCCCCTTTTGCCTTCAGAACTGCCTTAATTCTACGTGGCATTGATTCAACAAGGTGCTGAAAGCATTCTTTAGAAATGTTGGCCCATTTTGATAGGATAGCATCTTGCAGTTGATGGAGATTTGTGGGATGCACATCCAGGGCACGAAGCTCCCGTTCCACCACATCCCAAAGATGCTCTATTGGGTAGAGATCTGTGAACTGGGGGGGCCATTTTAGTACAGTGAACTCATTGTCATGTTCAAGAAACCAGTTTGAAATGATTCGAGCTTTGTGACATTGTGCATTATCCTGCTGGAAGTAGCCATCAGAGGATGGGTACATGGTGCTCATAAAGGGATGGACATGGTCAGAAACAATGCTCAGGTAGGCCGTGTCATTTAAACGATGCCCAATTGGCACTAAGGGGCCTAAAGTGTGCCAAGAAAACATCCTCCACACCATTACACCACCACCAGCCTGCACAGTGGTAACAAGGCATGATGGATCCATGTTCTCATTCTGTTTATGCCAAATTCTGACTCAACCATCTGAAAGTCTCAACAGAAATCGAGACTCATCAGACAAGGTAACATTTTTCCAGTCTTCAACTGTCCAATTTTGGTGAGCTCATGCAAATTGTAGTGGAGATGAGTGGTACCCGGTGGGGTCTTCTGCTGTTGTAGCCCATCCGCCTCAAGGTTGTGCGTGTTGTGGCTTCACAAATGCTTTGCTGCATACCTCGGTTGTAACGAGTGGTTATTTCAGTCAAAGTTGCTCTTCTATCAGCTTGAATCAGTCGCCCATTCTCCTCTGACCTCTAGCATCAACAAGGCATTTTCGCCCACAGGACTGCCGCATACTGGATGTTTTTCCCTTTTCACACCATTCTTTGTAAACCCTAGAAATGGTTGTGCGTGAAAATCCCAGTAACTAAACAGATAGTGAAATACTCAGACCGGCCCGTCTGGCACCAACAACCATGCCACGCTTAAAATTGCTTAAATCACCTTTCTTTCCCATTCTGACATTAAGTTTGGAGTTCAGGAGATTGTCTTGACCAGGATCACACCCCTAAATGCATTGAAGCAACTGCCATGTAATTGGTTGATTAGATAATTGCATTAATGAGAAATTGAACAGGTGTTCCTAATATTCCTTTAGGTGAGTGTAGGTCACACTTTTGATGTAGGTGAGAGCTCTGGCGCATACTGTGACGTTGGCTGCCTAAACACCCGTTTGTCTCACTTTACATACAAACATGCAAATGAAGGTTTTCGAAATCTCCACTCTGGCAGGAGTTTTTAGAAAGAAACTGTTTCAGAGGCGAATTCTCCGCTTGCGTGTAAACGAAGGGCGCAAACGAAGGGAAATGTCTCCGTTTTTAAAATAACCTGTACGTGTAAACGGGGCCTCAAATATATTGAACTGAGTTCCGAAAATTAACGTCGGTCTTACGGGTTTGGAAAGACATGAGGTGAGTCATTAATGACATAATTTTAATATTTGGGTGAACCAACCCTTTAAGTTTGTTAGCCTTTTTGCTATGATGCTTGCTATGCTTATACAACAATAATTGTATCATTTTTAGTTTTTACTCAACAAACACGAGATCTAAATTCACCATAATATTTTGCTTTGCAACAAAACTGTTACAAGTTCAGTTATTATTTCTTTCCATCAGTTAGGTTAAGGTTAGGCCCTGTTATTAGCCAATAGAATTTTCAAATCTGTTTAATTATAATTTAAATCGGACTACTTTTCAAATTGTATTTCATAAACCAACATCTCAGACATTGTGTCAAAACGTTATGGGGTTTAAAATCAAACAATGACTTTCTGTTACAGAACAGGGAATTGATTTCATACCTGTCCACTGTAGAGGACAAACACGAAATCATGTTTATCAGACATTTTGGGAGACGCAACAAGTGAATATGGAAATAAATTATTCATTAATATTCCTATGAAATATTAAATATTATGATTAAAATATTGCCAATTATTACTCCAATTGTTACTCCAAAATAGTTGAGAATCATCTTTATACAAATTTTGGTAAAAAGAAATCCATGCTGAAACCCAAAAGTTATTGGTGATAGAAAAAAAATCCAATTGTTTTTGCCTATACATATAATTTTATGTTTCTTGTTTTAACAACTGAGTCCTAGTGTCCACTACAGAGGAAATAGCATTACTTTTTTTCACAAAAGGTTTTATTTATTTATTTATTTTACTATTTATTTCCTATGTACTAAACAATGTGATGACATGAAAAAAACAACTAAACTCAAAAAGCTTTTTTTCTGGAAAAGTGTGTTTGTCAGATGTTCTAATGAAGGATTTGTGCAATTGAGAAATATGATTTTCTCTTTCACTCATGTTTTTATAATCAAATATAACTGTTTGTGCAGAATTTTGTGGAGGGGGTTTTTAGGGGGGGAGGGGGGTCGCTCGAAGGGGGTCTCGCTCAGGTTGTAATTCAGGGTGTCTTGTCTCAGTGTCTATGTTGGTTACGGCCCTGGTATATAATGTGTGTGTGTGGTTATTGCCTGAAAGTTGCAAGAGAAATGCAGTTAAATTCCTCCATAAATTACAATAACACTTGACATGATATGAATAGCACAGCTACCCCAGAAGAGTGTGCATACATTCAACCATTTCTTATCTCTATAGTGGTTATTCTGTTGTCATTCAATCCTCAGAATGTAATCCTGAAAGACTCACAGACATGGTTTTGAGAATAATTTTTTTTTCTTTTTTATTTTTTTTTTATTTCAACCCCTGTGGTAATAAAACAGAAACTTGCTCACATTGTAACTTCATGCGTGTGAACAGTTTGATCATCATAGATTTGAATTTGATATTAAGATATGAACTGCTGCATAACATGAACATTGTGTTTTCCTCATGCTGGTAACTTATCAGGAGAAGTAGAGTGATTCAGAAATGTAGATTCTTATTTGGGAGAAACATGCAAGATAAATCTCAAATGGCTTGAATTTAGTGTGTATTTCTTTTAGGAACTTGACTAACAAATACAAATTTACATTGTGCATGCCTTGACCAGATCTGTGAAGAAAAATTGAACAAATCAATACATTGTAAGCGGACACTATTTTGTAATTCAAAAGACATGGCTATAAAACTTAACATTTATAACAAAATCCGTTTGTTTTGACTTAGAATTCATCAGATATTATAGGAAATCATAGACACACTGTATACCTGGTTTACCCTGGACAGTCGTGTAGGTCTTTTCAATCATGTCAATGTACTTTTGTGTCAGGAATTCCTTTAAAGTTTGAGTAGTCTCCTGAAGACATTTAGTGGAATCAGAGAAAAGGAGGTTTCTTTCACCCTCTGACTTAAACAGCTTGTCTGAATTGGCCTGAAACATAGGGAAGAGTATTCAAAACTAAGACAAATGACTTTGCAGACAAAATGCAGAAACATATTGAAGTTAAGAACCTGGTCTGGTGAACTGGACCAGAGAGTTACTGAGATATTAACAACCTGCGCTATCAACATTCCAACAGATCAAATGCAGATTGTGTGAAAGAAAAAAATTAAGATGACAGGAAAATCTACACAGAACTGCAATGAACTCACTTGAGCCTGCTTCAGAACGTTCACCACATCTTTGCGTGCATCTTCTCGGGTGATCACAGCATGAGCTGGCACTTTGGCAAGATTACATCTACTAAATTCAGTGTGTTTTACTGTTGTATCTGGTAATTCTGGACAGATCAGTTCAAAATCTTCTGACTTCATACCCTTAGTCCACTCTGGTCCTTTACCTAATCAGATATAGATAAAGAGAACGAGCCATATCAGAAAAAAAAAAATATTTTTTTCTGTATATATAAAATAATATATATTTAAAAATGTGACACTATGAAAACTGTAGTTTTATTAATCAACACAAACCACACTAACCATCAGTGTAATCCCCAACAATATTGTGCTTGATGAAAGCAACTTCACCAGTTTTTTCTACAAGACACCTACAAGAGAAGAGAGATTATATTCTGCTTTAGATTATGGAGTGGAGTCAGCATTTTAAAAAGCACATTTTCCTTTCAGTTACACTGTGTGAGATATGGTCCAGTACCTGAAAGCCCCATCATAGCCATAATATATTTCTTCAGAAGAGGCTTTGCACTTGCTCTCATCTCCCACTGCCTTCCCACTGCCTTTACACAGTTCACACATGTTTGACTGAGGATCAGCACCAGGAGCGCAGCCTTTACTGAAGAATTTGTCTGAGAAATGAAGAGAAAATGTGCTATTTTATGCGATTACAACAACTAGTTACAACAACTGTGTGATCATCCATAGAAAAAATCATTAAACAACTGTGAGTGCATTTTTAGTAATACTCACATAGGGTACAGCCAGGTGTTTGGCCACATATGGCTGAATCTGGGACTTTCCAACCAGCATTGCGGTGTAGGCCAGTGTGGCATGACTTTCTTCCTTCTAGGTTTTTCCAGGTTACACCTGAGCCCTTCCGCACCACGGCCACAACATAGTAACTTGAGGCCTCTGTGCACATCACAGAAATGAACTTTAAACATCCGTTCAGACAAAAAAACTATTACTATAAAGATAAAAATAATGATAACAGTATTAGCACCCACACCAATGAATGATAATGTTCTATTTATTGTAAGCATGCACTGCAGTTTTGTTGTCTTACACTTTAAATGCTATTTTTATAGTTCATCAACTGAAAACACAAAATGTTTTGAAAGTGATTCCAATTATATCTTTACTATGTGGCATTATTGTCATGGTTGTGGTGTGGACTCTTTTATTTATTTAAACTCAAACAGGTTTGAAAAAAGGTGAGTAAATGGTGACAGAAGTTTTATTTTGGGATGAACTACCCCTTTAAGAGGGCCGGAGCTACCTATAATGCCTCGGACTTCAAGGCGGGGCCTCCATAACCGTCCACCAGTCAAGACAGCAACAAAATACTAGCCTCTCTGTACATTGGATATAGTTGAATTGTCAATCACCTGCAATTAATCCAATTAATGCCTTAATGAACTTCCTTATGGAGCTGCGAATCAAAAAGCTAGCTGTACTTCTTTGGCACGCAAAGAAGTACAGCTAATGCAGGTGTGTGAGTTGTCGTCATATATTTTGGAGTAGTTGCAATGTATCATAAATATAACCTTGTTCTCTCGATCAGCATCATTTCTGGACAGATCATTAACCGCTTTATTACGAATATAAAAGAGCACGAGTGGCATTGATCCGACACTTTGAATTTGGGCGTATAAAGAATGACATCGCAGCAGGAGCTGACTAAAGTAGCTACTAAAGTAATTCAAAGTCAAAAAGCAAACATACTACAACATTTTTTAATGTTTCAATAAAGGAAGTCAAATGTGAGATCCTCTAAATTCTGCTGATGATTACATTACTGTTCTAACCACTGATAAAAGCACTGATGTTCATTTACTTATGTGGTATTCAGGAACTGTGAATAAGTTACAGAAAAAATTATGACAATAATATCATGGCTATAATAACATCCTCAACAAACAAAAAAAGAGAATACCATAGATAAAATTTGATTAATATGTATAACGATTACCGGTCACGTAACGTATGGACACATTACTATTTTTAATGTTTTTGAAAAAAGTAATATTCAGCAAGGATGTGTTAAATTAATTTTAAAAAGTGGTAGGCTAGTAAAGACTTATATTGTCGTAAAAGATTTTAAAAAAAAAATGATTCATCAAAAAACCTTGAAAAAAGTATCACAGATTATAAAATAAATATTAAGCAACACAACTGTTTCTAACATTGATATTAAATCAGCATATTATAATCATTTCTGAAGGATCATGTGACACTGGAGTAATGAAAATTCAGCTTTGCCTTAAAGAAATAGATTATATTTTAAAGCTTAGTAAGTTAGAAAACCATTATTTTGTAATAATATTTAACAATATTACAGTTTTCTTTCTATATTTTTGATCAAATAAATCCTATATATATATATATAATTTTTTTTTAATTAAATTTATAAATAAAAAAAGATTAGTGATCATATTTGTTTTAAGTGATTTTATTGGGGGTGGGGGGCCCACAACATGAATTTTGTCTAGGCCCTCCAAATGTCTAGAACCAGCCCTGAAGACAGGATTAGCAGACCAATTTTCATAGAAAACAATTACAGACCAGTGCTTCACAAAAGTGAAACTATGTAGTACTTACCTCCACCGCCATCACAGCTTTCTGGAAGAAAAAAGTAAAGAGAATTTTAGGTTTCATCAACAATGTAAATTTTGACAAACAGGCGGCTTATGAACTGTTTTATGAAATATGAGATGTGTTAATTCTTACGTTGGTCACTCTGCTCAACCATTACTGGAACTAGGCCACACATTCCAGCAATATACACCTGGCCACCATCAACTGCAAGGGCATCTGCTTCCTTGCGCTTTTAAAGTCAAGGAGAAAATCATTTATATTAACAGGTGGACAGCGTATAAAAATAATTAACATCAGCCAGTCCATGTGACCCAAACATACCATGATTTTCATGATGCACTCATCCACAGATGATGCCCTTCGGCACTCCATATGAGGAATCTGTAAACTGTCACACTTCTGTTGCTCTGCATGGCTAATGGTACACCATTCAATTTTACCGTCTTGAGGTGGAGCTGGTGGGTTCCCAGCTGATAAGAAATTATACATACAATATGCGATCATGTTTTTAATCAAGTAAATGTAAAAAAAAACTATATACTCAAGGCACCAAATGGCCTTTGACACCTAGATCTCACTTAAAATGTGGCTTCTGCAAACACATGATTCTAGAGCATTTCTTACATTTTAGTGGATGTATTCAGTCAGTACATACAGTTCATACAAAAAAGTCTAAAAAGTATACATATATTTTTAGTAACGAATAAATGCTAAATAATTCAAATAAATGTTGTTTCATGCATGTTTATTTGTGATTTAATTGTCCTAATACTTTTTAGGGACCCTGTATACATTCAAATACATTCTTAGCATAATTGTGTGTCACCTCTAAGGGCACGCATGGCCTCATAATGATCTTCTTTCAGGTAGAGGAAGGAGTCCATGATCTTGGGAAGCTCAATCAGATCAGTTGTTTTGTCTGAGAACATCAGGTCCTTTCCGCCAAAAGCAGCAGAAGAGAAAAGATCTGTAGCCTGTTGAGCACAACAGCTGTATATTCAAATTTGGCTTTCAATGTCTTCTGAATGTATTTTATTATATGGTTAAATATCTAGATTTGGTATTACTTTAGTAAAGGGATTAATTTTTTGCTAATAAACACTGCAAATGGATTCAGCTACTCAGCGGAGTTTGTCATCGTTACAACCTTTAAATAAAGTGTGACCCTAGATTTAGATCAATATTACTCCCTTTCTTAAAACAATGACAGGGCCTTTCTTCAGTAATAATGTAGTAAAGTGAAATTAAACATTACGGATCCAACATTCACTGGACTGGCATACCGGAATCTGTTTAAGGACTTTATAAATCTGCTGTGAATCAGCGTCCTTGCGGCTGATGACAGCATGGTGAAGCTCTTTGAGGAGGTAGCAGTCCTTGTACTCCTCAACGCTTTTCCTGGTGCCATCCATGCACAACAGCTGATAGTTCTGCATCTCGCTCGCTTAAGAATTCAGATTGGACAAGAAGCTTGTAAATCAGCAGCCATGGAATCATAACCTCCTGCCACAACTCTTAATATCTTTAACAGTTTTAAGACAGTCAATAATATTTTAGATTTTGGTAAAAGATATTACTCACGTGGGATTGCATCGTAACACATAAAGGCAACTTGTCCATGATCACTTTTCAAGCACCTGGAGAGAATGCATGAGTTATATTTTTATTCATATGTAGAGAAGACAATAGAATCTGAGGGTGTGTTAGTGTGAGTCGTACTGGAAGGCTCCTCCATCACCAGAGTACTTTTCGCTGTCTGAGCAGCTGCAGTCACCCTGGCAAGCTTGACACAGGTTTGGGTACAGTGCTTTCGATATTCCAGGAATGCAGCTACTTGAAAAGAATTGTGACACAGCTGGAGAACACAAAAAAACACAACAAAAAAACTGTTACTGTATTGTGAAATCTATGCTGCTTTCAGTTACACGAATGAGTGGATAGCCACTATAGATAAGAAAATCTACAAGAATAAGTCTCCATAAGTGCAGTAAAAAGGTCCTCATGGTTATGACAATAAATTAAATAATAGATTGAAAAAATATAATGACAAATACCAGTTTACAACATTAAGTATAACAGACTGTTTTAGATCAAATTACTATGCGGCCGACACTGGAGGCCTTGTACACTGAAGTAAAAAATGATTGGGTCTGCTTTTATTTAAAAAATATGGTGGACGCAGAGTTGCCATGGATGACGGTTAATATTAGGAAATACCAGACCACTGAATACTGATATTTTAAATTCCTATGTAATAATAATTCACACAATAATGATCTAGCCACAACTAACCCTTCTCAAGAGGCATGTCATCAGGACCATCCCAGAGAATCTTGTTTTGTGCAACCAGTCTTCCAATGGGAATAGTCCAGCCTCCAGGGCTTTGATAACAACTGTGGCATGAAGTCTTTCCTTTGAGATCGTTGATGCTGAAGTCTTTCTTGACCAAAGCCACAGCATAAGAACATTCTTGAGAAGAAGTGGAGAAGAAAGAAGGTGAAGAGAATCAAAAACACATCTTTCAGAAACCACTGATAAATTTAAAGATATTTAGAGACAATTGAATAATGTGCCGAATGATGATGCTTCTTCCAATATATTATTAAGAGAAATAAATATCTCCATAAATATTTACCAGCTTTATTACTCTCTGCAATGATAGGATGGAGGTCATAATTTTTGAGTCCCGCTAGATAAACATGTTCTCCATCTACAGTTATAGCATCTGCATCACCAGTCTGTGAATCATAGACAATTTTTTTTAAATCTTATTAATTAAACAAAACACCCAAGGGTGAGAGAGGTAAAATAATAAGCATGTTTTATTACCTTGATGCTTATCATGCACTCAGTTAGAGAAGATTTAAGATGACACTCAAGCTCTGGATATATGGTGGCAAGGTGTTGGCATTTTTTCAGTTCATGCTGTGACTTCACACACCATTTGACTTTTTGAGCACTTTCTGAGGGCAGTGCCACAACTGCAAAGAAAACAACAGTTATAGTTATTTATCCAGTTGAGCACAATGATTAAATGATTAAGAACTGAAGAAGAAAATGTCAAAAATATCAAACATGGCAATTACCAAGGCACGCCAGCAACGAGATGAGCAGGATGTTCATATTAGGCCTTCACCGGGGATCTTTGGCAGAGAGAGACAGCAGAGACGAGACTTTTTATAGGAGATCTGGAAGCACTAGTGGGTTGGGTCAGACAAACACAAGACTAGAACATCATCATCAGCGTTTGCTCATGATTTCTCAATATCTGCTTGTGCAGGCTATGTGCCAGTTCACATTTAGCAGTAGACATTTTCTATCATGGAAATTCCCTTGTGAAGGTAATGTTAAATTCAAACATTTGTTAAAAATAAACATTAGCTATCTTTTTTGTACAAATTAATAGTACAGTACAATACAATTATACTTTACATGCACCTAGAAAATTGGGTACCACTTTAAATGAGGGAACACCATTCTCTGTTAGCTAGTTGCTTATTAGCAGGCATATTACTAGCATATTGATTGTTTATTAGTACTTATAAAGCACATATTCTAGATCCCTTAACCCAAACCCATAACTAAACAGACCTACTACAACAACTAACTTACTATCAATAAGCAGCAAATTGGGAGTTTATTTAAAGTTAATAGTGAATATGTGTTCTCTGATCTAAAGTGCTACCAAAAATTACATTAAAAACAAGTGACAACTTGCTCTAACCTGACATATATGAAAAATACCACAGTTCAACTAAAGTTTAACTTTTTAGTTAAAATATACAATCATTATACAGTTGACACTTAAATGTCAGTAAATAGGCCTACTTGAATTGTAGTTTATGCAACTTATAGTTAAGATCAAATCTGTGTGGTAATTGGCCATGATTTCTTCTGCTGTGTGTATCAACATCAAAGTGTGTTTCAAGTTACTGCAAGCTAAACACAGTCTGCATTCAAATTCTTTACATGCTCCTTAACATGATTGACTCATTTAGTAGAGGATGGCTGCATTTGGAAAGACATTTGCTCAGAGAAAAGTGTTGTCTCTGTTCCAAGACCATTGTGTTTGTGAGGCAATCAATGGACTGGTCCATATTTGTACATTGTAAATATTACTCAACGCAAGAGTGTAAAGTACAAACTGATGGACGTTCAGCAAAGTAACCAAAAAGCCTTTTTTGGGGGTATGTCAGAAGTGTAATGATGTCCAGATTAAACATTGCAGGTACCAGTATCTGCTACTAAATCACTAAAATCACACCAGTGTTTGACTGGTGTTGCACAACTCTGGAATGTCCAAAGATGGCAAAGGGGGGGCTGCACCAAAACCAAATCTAGGTTTAAACAAGTTATTTCAAATATTAGGCTACTCTTCTTTGGTTTCATATGGTTTTTGTTTAGTTACAAATTAAATTTAAATGTAATGACTATAAAATATGTTTATATATATATTTAACTAATTTATAACAGTTTTGTGAACTTTAAAAAAATTAAATAGTAACATAGGTATTCCTACACTTTTCTGGGACACTTGGGGACACAAATTTAGCTCAGGAGAATTCCAATCGCTTGTAGATGTTATCACACTTCGAGTGGAGTTCATTTGTGGCAAAATTCTAATGAATGGGTATGTTTTGGAAAGGCACATACTTCTCAATAAAAGATCTAACAGCTTTATGTTTTTTCTGCATGTTGATTACACCACTTGAGTTTGGTTGACATTGTTTTTAACAAGCAGTGACGGTGTTTTCATATATTATCATCATTTAAATTCATTCAAATTACATTATTATTAAATCTTCTTATTTAAAATCTTCTTATCAAGAATTCTTTTAATGGCTTTTTTTCTGTGACCCACTTAAAGTATCAATCCATTTTCAACAAACTTTGACTTTAGAAGTTCCAACCATCTATCTCATGAACTCTGACCTCGGACACTCTGTTATCTGGATGAGATAACAGACAGGCTTCAAGCAGACGCTTCATGATGCATTGTCCAGGGATACTGGACCACTGCATGAGGAGATCATACGTCGTACTCACAATGATATGCTCACAGATGGCAGATCATGAAAAAATTGCAACATGTTTATAGGAAAACTGACGATAAGCATCTGCATATCCTACTCTTCTCCGTGCATGTGACATTTAGGAAACTGGGGTTGTAGAAGTTAAACAGAAATATTTCTGGAATCCTCTGACATCGATATTGAACTTTGTGCAGGAAAACATACTAATTCTCTAACAGTAAAAAGAGTGGAATACGGGATTATTGGAACATTTTAGTTCATGCAGGTTGGTTTCTGAGAATGAACAGAGATGACTGAAGTCCAGCTTCCTTATGCAACCACTTCAATAGTGTATTGGAGCACTTTTTAGGATCTGAGCATGCAGTTATACTGCGGTGGCACTAATACCACACACAGAGTGATCTGTGCTGACCGATTAATAAGTGTGAGACTGTCAAATCTCTCTGCTTTGATTATACATTCCTGAATATTAGTAGAGCTGACATGTGTCCCATGTCCTAATTTCTGTGGTTGACTGACCTGACTATTTGACCAGATACAGCTACTTAACGTGGCCCTGGTAGCAAAAGTTTAAAGGTTATAGGCCTATGTAAGCATTAAAGAGCTTAAGCAAAACTGTAGATAGACATTTTATAAAAAAAAAAAAAAAATCATAAATGGTGGTTGATTCCTTTAAAATTTCATCTGCATGCATGACTAGAGATTTTTTTTTCACCTAATTAAACATGAATCTGTGGCTTAGCGCTCAGATTTGATGCATAATTTACTGTAGAGCTTTTCATTATTTTATTTGCTGAGCACTGGAACATTTTATGTTTATTCAATGCAAGTAAAGGAGAACTGGTATGTTTGATTTTAAGGTTTGGTTAGCTCATGGTTCTGCTGCTGCCTTCTTGACATGATTTAAGAAAACATTGTGAGTGGGGTTGGCTGGAGATGGTAAAAACTGTTATTATTAATAGTTAATATTAATGGCACAAACAATCATAATTATATTAATTGTGCTTGATTAAAAATAGAAATTTCCTATAGATACTTACATAACTATTGATTCTTTTAACACTAAACATAAAACACGGTAAACTTAAGTTTAGTGTTTAACACACACACATACATATATATATATTAATAAACAATTGACAAATGCAGCAATACCATGCTAATAACATGGTAACATTTGGAATTTCTTTCACATCCGCTCATTAATGAGAAGTTGATGATCAGATAAAATCTGGTTTAGTTCTAAAATATTATGATATGACTGTTGTAAAATAAAAATTATTTCTTAGTGTAAAGATTTTGAGTGCATTGTGATGGTTAATATGGAATTTGCCTGTTTTTAAACTTCAATTTGCACTTATTTGCACTGTCAAAAATTATTTTTTGAATCAACTTACAAAACTTTGTTACCTGCTGCCTTCCTTAAAAATACATTTCTTAATGAAGTAACTTCCTTTTGAAGTAGAATCTAGCTTTAAAAAGCCAAGTCAAAATAATGGATTTTCGTAGTTAACTCAAGTATTATTTACTTGTCGAGTCAACTAATGTTGTGTTGAGAAAAGTGAAATCATGTCAACTTGAAAAATATTTGTTAATTAAACTTAATGAGATCAGTTAATAAAACTTACACATATTTGTTAGCCGCTATTTTTTTTTGGTTAAGAAGACTTTTTTTTTTTTTCATCTGTTAACTTAACGATTAAGACATTTTTTTCATCCACATTTTAATTTATTCTTACTTCTTACAAGCAATTTGCTGTCAGAGATTGAAACTGATAAACTGAAAATGTATAGAGTCATCAAATATAAACAGACATCTGAAGTCTCAAACAGACACTAAAGTGTTTTGTAAAGACTAAAATTTTGGCAAGGGACTGCACAGTAAATATTTTTAAAATGATTCACATTTCCACAGATTCTGTAGGGGTTCCCAAACTTTTGCCAGCCATTATACTTGTTTTGAGGACAAGATGCTCTTCTAAAATGAGAACAACGTCAATGGTTTCTTTTGGAAGCACTTCCCATTGCTCCTCCTCAGTCACAATCAGGATGCCCACGTCAATTCCCTTCACTAATTCTTCTATTTCATCAGATGGCTGAAACAATCTGCGACAACAACAACAAAAATAATAAATTCTGTACATACAATTATAACAATTTAATCAATATAGAATACTGGTGTAGTAATACATTTTGTGTGCAAAGAAAACAAAAATGACTCAAAACGACTTTATTTAACATTTAATATTTTGGATTAAAGACTATTCTGACTGTGTACTTCTTTGGGTGCTTGTCTGTAGTAGCCATGCCTGACAGCAGCTGCATTTTGAACCACTTAAAGGCTAGAAAGAATAAATTGATTAACCCCCATAATAAATGTGTGTAACAGAAGTCAAGCCTTGGAGTAATGAGGGCATGAATAACCCTCTCAAAGTTCTTAAAAGACAGAAAAGACTTCACTTTTGACAGTGCTCTTAGAAGCAAGAAACTAGATTTGACCCCAGAACTGACCAGTATTTCAAACTTCAAAGCACTTTTCAAATAGACTCCCTGGTTTTTAATCAAGGTTTTATGTTTTGGGACAGAGGGTCAAGATTAGTGTCATTATATGACTGATTTTTTGTCAGACAATATTTACAGATTTCAAAAGCAAATAATGATATCTCCACATTATTAGTATGCTATTTTTGTAACTTCATTTATCAGCCTCTGACTCTCATGTGACACATAAATTCAGTTGCAAGTTCACAATCACATTGTCCCTTTTAACCCCACACACCATTAACCTGACTCATAGTGAATATCAGATTTTAAAAATACTAAAGTTGTGCAAGGTCTTTAAACCACTAAAACTTTACTTAACAAAATTCCTTGATGATCTCTCATTCAACTAACCACCATCAAGATTTAGATAAAGAAATTGCTCAATGTGCACCATAAAAAGTGTTTAAACCATATCTGACAAGTAACATGAAAAACGTTGATAGCGTGATTAAACATCTCTATTATCTCTCTTGCCTTCTATTGTTGATGCTCTTGAACTTGTTACCATGCGGGAAAGTTATGTCAGTGCCTTAATGCATTACCCTGAGAATCATGTTGGAAAAAAAAATCTATTATTAAGTTATTAGCAGAACTTTAACATGGAAATTGTGCAATAACAATTGATAGTAATATTAAACTGCACATATTTCATAGTAAATGATTGCCTCTTGTTTATCATTTATTATTTCTGGTGTTGGAGGTGGTAGTCTAACAGTGAAGCATCTGGAACAGCAGTGTTAGATTGTGGGTTCATTTCAAAGTATGCTATTGATTGGTAGAGAATGGAGTTCACTGCAGTTAGTGGTTCAACACAACGTGTGATTTCACCCTTTTACATTCAATAATGACACAGAAAGCTAATCACAACCTTAATCAAAGTTAAAGCATGAACAATAACACACACATGGAAAACACTGTTATAAATATTGTTTAAAATAAAAATTGATGTATAAAAATACATTTGAAAAGGGACTTCAGATTACATTTTCACTTTTTCGGCTTTTTTGGCATTAAGTTCAATTCAACTCAATTCAAGTTTATTTGTATAGCGCTTTTTACAATACAAATCGTTACAAAGCGTAGAAAATTACGTTTCTACAATATTTAGTAGTAGCTTATCAGTGGTGACTGTGAGTTTATGTGCATATGACAGGATTTTTCAGAACAATTAATACAAGACTTAGTCAGCCAGACGATGAACATTATTAACAGCAATTATTATATGATGCAGTCACACTTGCAGCAAAATTTGTTAGTTCTGTTGTTGTTTCAGGGTTAGCATTATCTGGGGTCCTCTGAGGGTCAGCATCATCTCTTCTCAGGTGCTCTGGATCCAGACTGGAGCTTGTGTAGATCCTAGTTACCAAAACATAGAAACAATAGAGACATCATTAGCATAGCTGCTGTTCCAACAAAGTAAAATTAATTAGTTTAACCCAAGCTAAAGAATAAGAATGCACATTTGATCAGATACAACTACACTCACAATTTAAGATACATTATTCAAATGCTTGGCGAAAGAGATGCGTTTTTAATCTAGATTTAAACCGAGAGAGTGTGTCTGAATCCCGAACATTATCAGGAAGGCTATTCCAGAGTTTGGGAGCCAAATGTAAAAAAGCTTTACCTCCTTTAGTGGACTTTGCTATCCTAGGAACTACCAAAAGTCCAGCGTTTTGTGACCTTAGGGAGCGTGATGGGTTGTAACGTGGTAAGGCTAGTTAGGTACGCAGGAGCTAAACCATTTAGGGCCTTATAGGTAAGTAATGATAATTTGTAACTGATACAGAACTTAATAGGTAGCCATTGCAGAGACTGTAAAATTGGGGTAATATGATCATATTTAGTTAGGTCTCTGGCATGTCTGCCAGCTCAGAAAAGCAGAAAAGAAAACACACCAGTTTATTAAGGGGTCTGAGTCTGAAACGGTGTTATCCAGTGATCTTAATCGGTTTCTTAGTTAATATTTGAATAAGATCAACTCCGAGCCATATTCAGAGTCCAAGGCAACAATTCACATCTCTTGTGTCGAAACACCCCATGGAAAAGTCCTAAAGAATTATACCCACTTGTGGAAAATGGGCATTTGATGTCCCCTTTAAAGCAAATATGAAATTAGATTAATCAGAACTTAATAGAAACCTGCCTCTCTCATGCAGACACAATACAAAAAGCAAAGAGAAGGAGCACGGCAGACATGAAAACATTAAGATGAACATGGCAGTCAGAACATTAAAAGGGAAGATTAAAAGTTTAAATACTGAAAACAGAAACTGAGAATCAATGTGACATCACAGGAAACAAGGATAAATATGAAGTATGAATACACAAAAAGAAGCCTAATCATTATTTATTAGCAAGACATCTGCATGGCTAAATCAACTGCCTGACAGTGACCTCTGGTGAAAAACTTGTGACATGAATTTTCTAAAAAATGAAAAATCTGTTTTTTATACTTGATGGTGAACTCTCTGTAGGAGCAATTGACTTGCTGGCTCGTGCATACATTCATCATTCATCAAACGAATCATGGACTCACTCGACGCCACCTGATTCAATCATATAACCGCCATAAAGAGTCACTATCAGTGAACGGGTCATTAGTAAATGATTCAAAACGGATTGATGAATGCAAATGTCATCACTACACGTGAAGTGAGATGAACTGTGTTATCATGAATTTATTCACAAGGCTCTCTTAAGATCTCTTAAAAAGATCTCTTAACTGACAAAACAAACAAAACGACTGGTATTCTTTTATCTTACAGTTCCGTGATTAAAGACTAGAAATGGAACTACAGCAGAATTCCATTTCAACAATAAAGATAACGTTCAAACCTTTTTTTCGTTGCCTACAGCATGCATTATTTGATCTATTATCTTAACTGTGATAACAGTATTAAGATATATTTTTGCTGTCCAAGAACTGCTATAAATCAGACAGATTCTTTACTTAATACATGCCAACCTTAAAGTTTCTGAATGTCATGATGGGAGTCACAATATCATGCGGTAATATTATGTTCATTCATTGAGATCCCTAGCTGCAATGGTTATGACAGAAACCTACACCATGTTCACTAGGGACTGGATCTCAAACCCAAGCTGTTTCTTGTGTTTCTGGAGTAGGTCTCTCATTGATCTTCAGAGGGAACATATCTTGTCCTTGAAACATCTTGTCATCTGGAACTGTTTGATGTTTCCTTTGTTTCATCTCAGGGTTTTCCCGTAAATCATATTTAATATTTAACAGTTTTCCTGCTCCAGGCGAAGTCTAACTCCTTGACTTTGCCAATCAAACTTCAATCATGAGAGCAACTTGCAGCTGATGAAATCTATTACAACCAAACATAACTACACTGATATTCACTAGAGAAATTCCAGTGACAAAATATGTTTAATATCTAAATATCTTTTAGTTTTTTGCAGGCCTGGATATCACAAGTTTAAAATTCTCTGGGCAATTTCCCTCATTTACTGTAATGATACAAGAGCAGAAAAGAGCAGAGGGACATCAAGGCAAATAGCAAAAAAAGTAAGATTGTAAAAGATTTAAAATTAATTAATTCAAAATGACTGTTTTCTGTTTGAATATGTAAATATGTGAAAGCTGATTTTTTTAGCAGCCATTACTCCAGTCTTTAGTGTCATGATCCTTCAGAAATCATTCTCACGTGCTGATTTGCTGCTCAAGAAACATTTCTATCTATTAATGTTGAAAGCAGATGCACTGCTTAATTTTTTAGTGAAAACCGTGGAACATTTTTTCAGGATACTTTGATGAATAGAAAATTCAAAAGAACCGCATTTATTTGAAATATAAATCTTTTGTAAAATTATAAATAGCTTTACTGTCACTTTTGATCAATTTAATGCGCCCTTGTCAGGAAAAACCCCAAACTTTATATAAATCTCTGCAGTGGTGTTTATGCAAACACCATCAAATGTCTAAAAAAAATCTGACATTTATTTGTAAATACCTCATTCAACTGTTCCAAACACGTCAATGCATCCACTTTCAGACGCTGCTCATCACTTGAATTTGAATTTTTGAATGAAAATCCCACAACTTGTGCAGCATATTGTTGTAAAAACCATAGATATCTACAGTAGGGTTCTCTGATGTTCAGTAATATATACAAGAGCTTTAACAAATACTCTTTTTTTTATTTATCATATGCAACATTATTTAACACTACTGATAAACTAAATATCCTGTGAAAATCAGATCCTAAACCAATAGATATTGCAGAAATAGGTATTCTTGCATGTGAATAACTAGGTTTTACCATTACAATATGGTGGATGACTTCGATTATTAGCAACCACTGAAACAGCTGCTAATGTGGTATCTACATTTAGATATCTATGAGAAAAATATTCCAGCTATTTTGAGTATTTGTCTGGCCCCCAGTGACCACGTTCTTGTCCTCATACTCTTCATAATATTGGAGCACTACTAAGCTAAACTAAGATTCTGTGTCGCTTTAAATCACTTAAGATTCTGTATGCAAAAATAAAAGGTGGCCCTAAATGTATAAAAAGACAACCAGATCCTTCTACTGTGGCATAAGAGATGTGAAAGCTCCTATCTGGAGGATTCTGCTCAAAACGGCACCAAACAGGAGAAATCGAATAGGTTACTGAAGAAACACTCAAGTAGACCAGCTGTCCCTTTTGTTTCAATGATTATATTTGCGAATCAGTTTTTGTGGAAATGATGCCGTATATAAAAAAGGAGATAGAAACTTACTATAGCTAAATGTCACTCTACCTCATCCATCCTTGCACATTGCAGCGGAGATATGTGAGGGTTTACCTCTAAATAATAAACACTCTCCCAAAAGCCCATGTTCAATAGGATCCCAACCTGCTGAGATGATATTAACAGGAGCTGTAGTCACTTTGGAACTGATGTTCAATCCTTAGAAACTTTGCATATACATGATACACAATGTTTTCCCTATATGAAGGCCATCTGTAAAACCCTTTTAATTTCCATTCAATACGAGCGTGACTCATGGACATGTACTGTCTTGAAGAATTAGGCCCAGATAGGATGGCATGTGCCGAGTTGTTTGTAAATAAATACGTTGACAAACGCAGCTCAGCGGACGGTCCCTATGAACTATCCGAGTATCCGGGACTTATTGTAAAAAATAAAAAAAAAAGTGGTAACAGGGCAGTCTTTTCTAGGGCACAAATGAGAGGACAGGAGTGGGTGTGATTTATCTACAAGGGGAGGGGCTAATTCCTCTCCTGCACAAACACAGTCTCCTGCGGACACAGTCCTGCGTCCTGCAGTGTGATGTCATAGTCCAAGTGAGCGAGTCTTCGGCGGGGGAAGTTGGTGACAAGTTCGAAGCGTTCGTTGGGGAATCCCTTAGTCTGAACGTGTCTCACCAGTGCCTACAAAATAAGAATAAAGGAAGAAAATGAAGGGCACAGCTATATTTTTATTTTTTTAAATTAGACCATAACTAACTTCAACTGAAAAACATCCAGAATTGATTAAGAAAATGAAAATCATGATATGGCGTAATTTGCTTGGGTTTGGGTGGCTTGAACGTATATTTGTTTACAAAACATGAACCAACTATCTTCCCATTCTTATGTTATGAGAAGCACTTATCAACAAAAGAGAAGCTTTGATGGCTCCCTGTGCCCCCCCCCCCAAAAAAAAAACCAGTTGGATGGTTTAATGTTTGAAAATGAAGAAATTAAGATAAATATTTGAATTGTAATTTTACAGCTGTAGAACACAATGTTATTATTTATCTTAAATTCTTTTAATAAGACATTGATGAATAATAACAACGTTTTAGCTAAGTTGTGCAGCCCTACAATAAAACACAGCAAACCTGGATTTTTAAAATGAATTTTAAATTCCAAGTAACAACTTTAATCAGAAAGAAAAGAAAAACACACAAAATAAAAATTCCCATTATTATACAGCCTTAAAGCAGAGTATTGTTATTGTGAACACTTTGTAATACCATGAATAATTCTAGATAACTTGTCCGAACTGTTTTGATTTTTATAAATGTCAAACAGTTAAAATGTACCGGCTTTTTGACAGTAGGTGGCACTCGAGGAAAAGCAGAAATATCCTGATATACAAAAGCAATGCTGCACAACTTTGTTTCTGACATCCACTTGTCATGGAGAAGAAATCAAGTATTGACAAAAAGTATTTACATGTTTTATATTTACTTTGTAATTGCTTTTAGAATGGGTCTGTATTATTCTTTTTTGTTCTTTTTGTTATTTGAAAAAAAGTTACTAAACTTGTCATTAAAAGGACAAAACAGAAGTTTATCTTGTCAACCTTTATTGTAGTAAAAGTTTAAGCGATTATCATTAGGGACAAAGTTGGTAATGGCAAAAAAAAGTATGACTCCTATAGACAACAAATCATAAAATGGCTACCCACCATGAGTTTAGCTTTAGCAGACAGTGCTATCTGTTCTCTCTGGCCATCTGGGTATCGCAGCATTAAGCGGGCCTTTGGACCTGTGGACAGAGTCATTTAGCACATTTCTCACTGAATATTATTAGCATGTATAAATGTTCAAATCATTTAAAGGGACAGTCACCAACAACAACAACAAAAAAAAACATTATTTACCTCGTAACATTTCATTCCAAACCTGTTTATTGTTATCTTTTCTGCAGAACACAAAAGGTCAATGTTTGAAGATCAACTCATTTCCATATGACAGTTCCAAAAATGGCAAAGAAGAAAAAAAAACAGACCACATGCAGGTCTTCTTTAGCCATCTGATAGATTTCTGTGAGGAACAGGCTGATATTTAAGTGCTTATTAACTGATAATCTTCCATTCCATCTGTCAGCACACAAACTCCTTATGACTGGATCACTGAATCAATGCGTTGAATTTGCAAAGATTCTTATCTGGCTCAAATGAACGATTCATTCACAAATGGGTTTGCTTTGGTTCAGACTCCATCTGGACACAATGATCCTCAAATTAACATATATTTGGAGGGGAAGACTATCAGAGAATACTTCAATTTCAGTCTGGTTCTCACACAAAGATGTTGTTTCACTTCACTTGAATTTAAATATATCCACAAGTCATACGGACTACCTTTAGGGTGCTTTCAGAATGCTTTTTTGGACTATAACAGACAGGAGGTCACTATGAACTATGTGAGGATTATCTGCAGTAAAAAAAAACGTCAATCAGGTTTGAAATGACATGAGGGTGAGCAATCTTGATGTGGTGAACTATCCCTTTAGATAACTGACATGCGTATGAAATGGCGTGTACCGTTATCGTCTGGATCTGCTGTGCTGGTGCCGGCTGGTTCTGAGGGCTGGTGTGACGTGGATCTGTGGTTTTCTCCCAGCATCTGTTGGGACTCAGCTTGTCCTGTCTGACTGTGACTGAGCCCAACCGGCTCTAGGTGGTTCTTCTTACTCTCCTCTTTCCTGTGGCACAGCTCTTTATTTGGGGACTTCCTGTGATGAGCTGGGCTGTCTAGCCTGGTAGGAGGAGCTACCTCTGCAGAGACGTGTCCATCTAAAGAATCCTCCCCTCCACCGGCCTCGTTGTCTGAGCCATCCACTGAGATCAGGCCTTCGCTGTCAGAGAAAGGCTCGGCATCTGAATCATCATCCGAGCGTGAGTCTGCCTTGTCCTGCGTGGACTCGTAGTGTGTTTCTTGAAGAGAGGCCTGGATAGCAGCCTCTAACTGACTGTCCTCACTGGCATCTATCAAACTCTCCTGTATAGATGGATAAAAAGAATGAAACAAACACATATTAAATGTTTTTTCAGGACCATAAAGTGGAACACTTACAGAACGAGCCCGCTTGGCTGGAGGTTGACTGGACTGCCCTTCCAGCTGCCCATGCTCTGATAGGAAGCCTGTGACCTGATCCAGGAATGAGGTCACATCTAACTGGTTCCACTCAACCATCTTTTGTCCTGTATATGTCAGAGAAAACAAAAATATTTCTTTAATTTACCAACTTAATTTTCAATTAAACCATATTGAACTTGATGAACAACTTTAATAGTGAGTAAAATGCAAACATTACAAAGTTTAATGCTATCATATTACTACCATGATTTTTATTTACTACTTATGTCTTACTACTTCATTAATTAAAAAATAAATTCTATATTATGGATTAATATACATGGAACTATAGTACGGATGTAACGATTCACTCAACTCACGATTCAATTTGATTCATGATTAGTTAAATATTTTTACAAAATGAAATTACGACAAATTATGAATGAAATGTGTGCTTTTATTATTGCTTGGACAAAATGCTGCATGTTTATTTGTGAAACTGAAATATAACACTATGATGATATGCTAATATAGCACTTGCATATTATTGCTCTTTTGTTGGTTTATTGTCTGTTGTCCTCATTTGTAAGTCGCTTTGGATAAAATCGTCTGCTAAATAACAGAACTGAAATATAATGTAAATAACAAAACTAAATAGAAATTTTAAAACAAGCCCGAAATCAAATAATTAACACAAATAAAATAAATCTCTTCATATAAATAAAATAAGCCTCTGTCTGTGCTCTTTCCATAGGCAACCACTGCATTTTAATCATGATCCAAACAAAGATGCTGCATATATGCGACATAAGCTGTTTTTAATCTAAATTAGATTGTATAATTTTGAAATTTGAATGAAATGAAACAGAAACAGTTAAACGAGATGCAGTTTCACTCTCTGCCAGCAGGTGGCACTTAAAGCATTTCCTTGGTTTCCACTGTAAACAAAGCAGCACTGCACTTATGAACTTTAAATTATGCATTATACAGAGGCAAGATGAAATGAAAAAATACCTTCAGTATTACGGACAGTAAGTTCCCCTCAGACATACATTCATATAAACTCCTAACATTAGCCTAACTGAATTGCGATTTGTTTAGCATCTCAATCGAACTGAATCATTGCATATTTGAATCGATTTTTAACCGGCTCGCAATTAATCATTACATCCCTAAGCTACAGCAAAACTAATGTAACGAAGAAAAAAAACTTTTTTTATCCAGATTTATGAGAAATTATATTTTAAGGGGGCTTTCACACTTGGTTCACTTGCCTGGTCCGAACCCGAGTTCGGTTGCTCCCCCCTCCCCCTGCCCCCGCTGGACTGTGTTCATATTATAATATTTGAGTCCAAACCGCGGTCCGCTTGCGTCATCAAGCCAGCAGCTGTTTACCCCGTTGCTTTGTAATGACAGCGCGGGAGGAGGCGGCAAATGCATAACATTACTCTCTGCACTTTTATGTATTACGTTTTTGAACTGTTCGTTTTGTTTATAAAGCTTCGGTACATAACGGCACTTGCGTCTGTCTTACGAATGTACTGAAAATGCTCTAAAGATCGTTGAAGGCGAACATAAATGAGATGTACAGCTCTCTGCTTGCAGCGCGTCAGTCACGCTCATCAGGAAAGTGAGTGAAAGACACGCACATACATTTTCATCAAATAATTTGTCATTAAAAGTGGTTCACTTCTGCGATTTGGTACGATTGTGTTCACAGAAGCAGTGAACCGTACCAGATTTCACATGAAGCGTACCCCAGACCACCGTTTTTAAGCGGACTCAGGTACGGTTCGCGGGTGCGCATCCGAGTACGGAAGACAGCGTTCACATCATTCAAACGAACTGAACACTGTCATCAATCGGGTGCGCACCAAAAGTGCTAGTGTGAAAGCACCCTAATATGTTGCTGTACAAAATTTATAAGAACATGAATGACAAGCACCAGAATTAACTCCTTTGAAATCAATGAAATTAATAACAAAAAAACCTAGCTCAAAATGCGTGTGCCCATACTCTCAAAATTTATGTTGATATCATATAGTTTAAATATTTTTTTTTCATTTCTGTTTTTAAGAAGATTACATATAATTACATGGATGAATTTAATGTGAATGCCCTGTAAAAATAATAAAATAATATAAATAAAATAAAATAAAAAAATAATAATTGCATTGACATTAAATCTTGTTATGAATGTATTCTTTTATGCAGCATTTTGCCCCCAAAATATGAATTTTATTTAATCAGAAATATGCTCATTATACTGTAGAAAAGGCACATTAGTAATTATGCATGACTTGGCATGGGCATCTGAAATGATTCCAGAAAACGTAATAAATGAGTCACTGCCTTGTTTCTCTCACCTGTACGAGGGTCCAAGATAGAAATATAGGGGAACTTGTTAAGCTTGTAAAACTGTATGTACCTCTGCCCTTCCTCGCTGTCATGGTACACCTACAAGCAAACACAGCTTACCTAAACCACTCAAAAGCTCACACTCACAATTCAAATAATGTCATGGAAGACAAAGAGAAGGAAGACTTTAATGTCTGTGTAAATGTACCTGCCAGAATATGAAGTGCTCTCTGATGATGTTTCTCACAGCATCATTGCTCCACACGTCTCGGTTTAGACACTGACAGGCAAAATCCTGGACATTCTGAATATTGATCATCAGCCATTTGTTCTCAAGCTGACCCGAGTCTTTCGCCTGAGGTGACAAAATTCACATTGTGAGAAAGTTTTCAATCACATAATGGGAAATGATGGCTTGACTTAAAGGAATATTCCAAATTTAAAACTAATTAAAAGCATAAACAAGCTTGTATTTTTGCTAAAGTTCTTAAATTATTTTGTCTCTTATTATCAACCACAGATGCTGTCAAAAGGTCTGAACCAAGAACATTCCTGATTTATGTTCTTTCCTTATTTAAGGCTCACAACAGCCTGAATCTGCGTTCGGATACTCCCTGGTTTGCAGGGCTTGACTTGTTCTTGGCCAGAAACAAAACACATTATTATGCTGACAAAGTTTTACTTAATGACACGGAGGACTGAAGCACATGAATCACTGGATGCATTACTGGTAATAGTAATGGGTCTACTAAAGCGGGCACAGAGCTTACCGTCTCAAAGCTGCCTTTGTGCATGAGTTCAATGGGGGGACGGAACAGATCGGCTAGAGTGCTCAGCTTCTTGTCCACTGCACTTCCGTTTCTCAACTCCTGCTCCTGTCGCACTACAGATTCACATCACAACAGCAGGGCTTCAGAGGAAGCACTAGACCATGTGTGCCATCAGAATGCCTCACACATACTTACTGGTTTCAGTCTGAAAATCCCGAAATCCATCAAAGATTGATCGTGCTGGTCTACGCCTCTTTGGTACTGTGCAAGAAAGATATTATTAGTTTATGTAAACAGAACAGCTTAGACCAGGGTGGTCCCATAATAATAACTATTAAAGTCCCCGTGAAACGGAAGTTGCAAACGACTTTTCTCCAGTGTTGTGACGTATTTCCGAGAGAAACGGAATAATAAATGAGGAAAATAGTGGGCGTGGCTTATTTTCCAACTAGCACCTGATTGGATCTAGATAAGTAGGTGTTTAATTCAAAAAATGGAGGCAGATCTAAACGCAAGTTTACAATCGGTTGTTGAGGATTACTCGCCACTTTTTTTGCCAGGGAAAAGTGTTCCGTGAGTTCCTTAACCAAAAATGCACCTCCTCGCCATCTCTCCTTTCACGCGCTGTCAATGCATTCTTCTGTCAGTTGGAGGGGCGTGGTTACGGATTAAGCAGACACCAAATTCCTCAAGCCTACGTCATCAGTGAAGGTCCTCCAATGCAGAGGGGAGGGGCATTTTCAGATTTTGATTAAAGATTATGAAGCCAAAAAATGTTTTCGTGTGGATTGACTCGCATGGATGAATTGTTCAGCACAAAACGATCAATTTAGGCGAACAAAGTAAATATAGTCAATTTTGATTTCATGTGGACTTTAATATCATTTTATGATGGTGTTGATTTTTGGTTATTAGGGATGTGACGGTGCACTTAATTCACGATGCAATACGATTCAAGATACTAAATTATAAATGAAAAGGTGTTAGGGTGACAAAACAGGTTTAGGACAAATGTAAGATGTATAAACAGGAACTGTAATACCTCCAAACAAGGGCTCTGGCTCCACCAGAATGTCTTGCTTCTGAGGAATGGGTGCTCGCACATCATCTCTGCCAGAGAGAAGAACAGAGAACATGCAAACACCAAAAAAAAAATGGAGCTGCTTGAGAGACAGACCAAGAGCCTTTGGTGTGTTATATGAAGTCACTCACTCTACAGGGGGGGGTCTGCTGCTGGACGTCCCAGCTGAACTGGCGCTTGTGCTGGGTTCCTCTGCGATGCTGCCTCCATCCAGAAACATGGTGACAGCCATCTCTAAGTTATTGTTACATGCTTCCAACATATGCTTCCCTACACTCTCTGTGGCCCCTGCAAACAAACATACACAGAAACATAAACACAACCTCAGATGCACTTCAAGAGGAGAATCTGTAACTAGAAACATATTACTGGTACTGCGGTTACAATTATCTTCAAATTACATTGTCAGACACTAAACAACAAGGGTTTACTTAGATTACATGGTGACATAATATGTTTTAAACACAGATAAATGCAATGCTGTTTCACCAAAAAAGCCTCACAGCACTACAATATGGCATATTTGAACTCTAAATAATGTATATATTTCGCAGATTTTACCTTAAGCTGTGTATTTATTCTTTCCCGTTTCTGTACTTTTTGATCCATCTAGTGAGAGAGTTAAGGTCCAAACAAATATTGAATTTGTTTTCTGCAATATATTACATCATGCATAATGATGCATACATGTATTTAGTAGTATCTACCTATGTTGTAATTCTCAAGATGTTAAGCCAAATAGAACTTAGAATTTAACACAAATGTAAGGTATAATTGTGGTATTTTAAAATAATTGTGGTAAACCACTGTAAAGATTGTTAAGTACTAAGAAAGTACAATGTTCAGTACTTATACAAATACATTGTTTGTTCAAACCCTTGTACTTTTATAACTGTTTTAAACAAAATGCTCTGGAAAAATATGAAATATAACAGGGCCTTTAGGCTGAAGACGCACAGAGGCAGCGCGAGCTGCTGGAATGTCTCGCTCGTTTCGGTTCTTAAAAGCCCCGCCCCTCGGAGCGCGCATGCGCACAACCAGCGCATCTTTCACCTTTACCAAAAAGTAGCGAGCTGCGAAACATGGCTCGTATTTTCTGACCAACAGAAGCTAAACTATCAAATGATGTACAGCATCACGCGGTGTTCAAAAGCAGCCTTTGCGTACACTTCCAATAACAGTTAGACTAAACAGTCGGAGTCCGTTAAGAACATTACAGTTGTGTGTATATCTGTCACTTGGATGTGAGTTGTGAGAAGCATACAGAGAAACGGATAACTGATTGAGATTCAGCCTCCACAAACCGCCATGTTGTGGATTGTGGCTCATATCCACAGACACACTTGTCGAAGTTGTCAAACACACTCGCGGTGACTGAAAAC
This sequence comes from Carassius carassius, assembly GCF_963082965.1. Taxonomy (NCBI): domain Eukaryota; kingdom Metazoa; phylum Chordata; class Actinopteri; order Cypriniformes; family Cyprinidae; genus Carassius; species Carassius carassius. The sequence continues at coordinate 21,316,617 of NC_081766.1, read as the reverse complement.
ATTCCAACACACACAATCAACCTGTAGCTTTTAAATGTGGCAGTGGGAAGAATAATCGCAGAGTGAAAATCCTACAGCAGCACTAATCAGGTTTTAATTTAAAGGTGTTACACATGTAGCGATGGTGAAATATGCTCAAAGTTCAGGCTGAGAGAGTTTTAAATGACCATCAGTATACTTTAGAAATGAGTCTATATCAGCTCGCCCTATTTCTGTTCGGATTTCTTTTCTTTTGCATGTAGATACATATTTAAGCAAGTGCATAGAGCAGCTAGTCGAAGCTTTCGTTAGTCTCTTTCCATTGCATGACAGAGGGGGCAGTAATGATGATGCCCTCTTCCGTACACAACGCATTTCTAAAGACCCCGGGTTTTACTGGCCTGTGCAAAATTTCCCGCAAATGCAATTTGTCGATATTTACCAGTTATGGCTGTGAACTGTTGTATTAACCCATTAACCCCCGGGGCTGATGCGTCTCCGAGAGTCGCCATCTTGCCGCCACTGACAACAACACACGACTGCACGCATACAAGGCATCGACCAATAGGATCTCTTTCTACGTCTGCCTCCGTGCGTCAGCACTCTGGATCTCTGGGTAATGTAGTTCAATCGTAGTATAGTGGACGGGATGCCGGTGTGTGCTGAATAAACGCTTTACGTTAGTATCATTACTATTACAATTGGTTACGTGCCTAACGTTAGTACGATTTTATTTTAGAAAATATATTTAGATTATTATTTTTTTGTGTGTGTGAAAATATGACGGGCGTGGCAAGGGTGAGGGTCGGATAGTGTTCAGTCAGCAGATTATTTTGGAAAAGAAACCTCTACGAGGTGTTTAAGACTACACTCCGTTACTTTTCCATCTTATCATGCGGACACTTGCTTGATAAGTAAACAATTGAACAAAATATTATGTCACATGAATAGCAGTACCCGCTTGAGCACTCCGTTATCAGTTGTAGCAGTTGTGGTTGTATCAATAACAGACCACTAGATGTCGCAATTGATGAATTAGAGTTGTATTGCAGGGAGTTAAAGGGATAGTTCACCCAAAATTATAATTATGTTATTAATAACTCACCCTCATGTTGTGTTCTTGTATTACTGATTCACCAGAAGAGGGCACTATGGGTTACTAGTTTGTACCTATAAAAGGTGTGGAAGAACAATTCAATGTGAGCAACCATGTGGCATGCAGGCTGTGTTTGCTCTTGGCCTTTGATGCTAATAAATCTGAATATGTAACTTCTGGAATCTGACTCTTCATGCTTACCTGGACTTGAAACACTACAAAATTGGCGATGAGGATTTTATTTTTATGAATGAAAGATGGCTGCAGTTGCTTCATTTCCTACGCCATTTCTGCCATGTCCTGGTGAGTAGTGCTGGGGCGGCAGTGGCTCAGTGGTTCATGTAGGTTGTCTACAAACCGGAAGGCTGGTGGTTCAATCCCCGGCTCCACCTGACCAAGTGTCGAGGTGTCCTTGAGCAAGACACCTAACCCCAGCTGCTCCCGACGAGCTGGATGGCGCCTTGAATGGCTGACACCGCAGTTAGTGTGTAAATGGGTGAATGTGAGGCAAATTGTAAAGTGCTTTGGATGGCCATGTTGTCTGTTGAAAGCGCTATATAAATGCAGTGCATTTACCATAGTGCTGGGCGGTAAACCGGTTCATACCGAAAACCGGTGTATATTTTCGTTACGATGTTAATTTTTAATATACTGCCATACCGATGTATTTAATAACTGAGCATTCGGAACGAACGTTTTGCTGCGCAGCGGCCACGGGACACTGTTTCAGACGACCCTTTACAATGTTGCACTTCTAAGCACCGACTGCGAGACGTGGTGAGGGTAAACACAGTAGTGCTCTGGTGTTACGTTATAACGGCTGTTTCACACAGTCCGTCTGCTGTGCATATTAACGGATTCCAGCTGCACGAGGTTGCGGTTAGGGTGTTCAAGGAGCGGTGCTCTGCAGCAGTGCAGCGATTGTTAACGTACTGAGTCTATTTTTGCTGTGCTACAGGCGCTGAATTAAAGTGAAAGCGCATTGTTCGCGGGAAAAATGAACATGGATTGACATGGAAACGCAGTCACATGGGTTTTCGGCTAGGTTTAAAACAAAAAAAGAGCACTTTTAGATAAACAAGGAAAACAATGTTAACTTTTATGGAAGCAGAAAAACAAAGTTCATTAAGACCCGTGGGATTGCTTGTGATAAAGATTTAAATGCAAAATGCATGAGACTGTTTCTGTCTGTGGTGTTTTAATTTTAAATATTTTAACAAGTAGACTAATTATTGTTTAAATGTTTTGCCGCTTGCTTGAGCAGCTTATTATACAAACCTAGAAGTAAAATGCATGAATAATGCGTTGTTTATATTTATCTTAAACTAATTGAGTTTAAACTAATGTCTATATGAAAGATTGTTCTGTGATAAAAGACTTACGATGCTGAAAAAAAAATATATATATATATATATATATATATATATTTTACATGATATGAAATCAAAACAGTGAACAAATGTTGTGTTTGTGGACTAAACCGACGCGGATCAGTAGTGGACTGCAAACACATCCTGTGTGAAAGCACAATGAGTCCGTGCTGCGGACTGCATATGCACTGCAGGCAGATTATGCATATATAATATCCATCTTATGCAAGTGCTGTCGGGCTAAAACACGAGCAATTTGCTCCAGCTCCTTAGCCGCAAGCACGTCTTGGAATATCAACCAGCAGAAAATGCATTGTACACCTGATTATGCATAAAAAAAAAACGTCATAAACCGGAAAACCGGAATAATTTTGAAAAAAAAACGGTATATACATTTTTGGTCAAACCGCCCAGCACTACTGGTGAGCCTTCGATATCCTTTGATGTTTGGCTAAAGATGTTCAGGAATTATTTATTGGTCGTTAATGCATCTGGAGATGAATGGCCTGTTGCACGAAAGAAAGCTCTATTTCTTCATTGTTTGGGCACAGAAGGACAGAGATTATTTTATACTTTGCCAAATCAAGGAGAGACGATGGAGGAAGCTATTGAGGTTTTACAAGCTTTGTTCCTCGAGGGAATGTAATTGCAGAACGGCATGCTTTTAGAAAACGAGCTCAAGTACCTGGCGAAACAGTCCTACAATATGTAACCTTACTCCGAGATTTAGCAGCCACATGTGAGTTTGGATCAAATCTTGATGAAATGTTACGTGATCAGTTAGTAGAAAATGTGGCCAGTCATCGTATTAGAGAAAAACTGTTACTGAAACTGATTTGACTCTTAGTAAAGCCATCACAATTGCTACTCAAATTGAAGCTGCTGGTGAACAAATTAAAACTATATCAGATCGGAAGTTGGTGCCTGTGCAAGCAATACAAGATAAGTCTATGGTAGTTGTTGGTCAGTATAAATACTCTGCATCTACAAAGCCTTCTGTTTCCTTTAATACTTGTTCTAAAGATTCTAAGATTACTTCAGTCTGTGCATGTTATCGTTGTGGATCAACCAAACATCTTGCAAATGATTCTAGATGCCCTGCTGTTTCAGGAAAATGCCATAATTGTCAAAAGATTGGACATTTTTCAAGAGTATGTCATTCACAAGAAACCCGCTCAGTACATGAAATTGAATTGCCAGAACTTCAAATTTTGTACATGCAAAATGTGCTAACTGATAAGATTAAGCGTACTGCTACAATCACAACTGCTTCTGCTTCTGTACCTGTGGAGTTGATAGTGGATTCTGGGTCCTCTGTTTCCATTTTGCCAAAATCTGTGTACGAATGTACATCAGCTTTGTTCCTTTCTTGGATTAATCTCATGGTACAGCAAGTTTATTCCAAATTTTGCCACTGTGGTGGAGCCATTGCGTGCTTGTATTAGGAAAAGAGTTGACTTCAGTTGGTCAGAAGAAGCTCAGAAAAGTTTCAACACTGTGAAAGAGTTGCTGCTTCAAAGCTCTGCTTTGGCATTATTTGATCCTAATTTGCCAGTTGTGGTTTCAACTGATGCATCAAACTATGGACTAGGTGCTGTACTGGCTCAAATTCATGAAGATAGAACTGAACGCATTGTTGCATTTGCTTCAAGAACTTTGTCACCTGCTGAACGCAAGAATTCAACAATTGAAAAAGAAGCCTTAGCATGTGTCTGGGCTGTTGAAAAATGGAGAATCTATCTTTGGGGTCGGAAATTTTTCTTGTGTACTGATCATCAAGCTTTAACAGTGCTGCTTTCTCCCAAAGGTACATATCGTGCTGGAATGAGAATTGCACGTTGGGCAGCATGACTCTTATGTTTTAACTATGAAGTAGTTTACCGTTCTGGTTCTCAAAATTGTACTGCTGACTGTCTGTCTCGATTGCCTCTGCAAGCTTCTGAAGAGGATTTTTCTGATGCAGAACCTGAATTTGTTGCATTTTTGTCTTCTGAGATGTCTGCTATAACTTCAACTGAGTTTGCTTCTGCCTCTGCATCATGTCCATAATTGACTTTGTTACGTGCACAAATTGATGGTGGATGGCCTTCTTCATCAATGGCTGTTAATAAAGATCTACGTCCCTATTTCCAAATAAGGGATGAATTGAGTATTCAAAAGAACTATGTATTCAGAGGAGCACGTCTTCTTGTTCCTGTTTCACTACGGCACATCTTGGTGAATTTGGCCCACAATGGCCATTAAGGAATTGTGCGTACAAAGCAGCTTCTTCGGGAACTCTATTGGTGGCCAGGTATTGATTCTTTGGTAGAGGAAAAGGTGAAGAACTGTCAAGTTTGTATCTCTTCTGACAAAACCGCTATTGTTTCTGCTGCACTTTATCCCTCTGGCCCATGGGGAAAAGTAGCTGTTGACATAGTGGGCCCGTTTGAAACTGCTACTTGGGATTGTTGTTATATGATAACTCTGATTGACTACCATAGTAAGTGGCCTGAAGTGGCATTTACTTCTTCGATTACAACTCAAAATGTTATTAAGTTTTTGACATCAGTTTTTGGTCAATTTGGAAATCCACAGTACCTTGTGTCTGACAATGGAGGTCAATTCCGTTCAGAGGATTTTGCTGAGTTTCTGAAGAGGAGAGATATTCAGCATATGTACAGCAGTCTATCATCCAGCTGCAAATGGTGCCATTAAGAGATTTCATCTTGTGCTCAAGAGCTTTATTCAGTCTGCTATTGTGTCTGGAACCCAATAGTGACACAATTTCTTCAGGTTTACCGTGCTACTCCGCATTCTGTTACTGGACTATCTCCATTTGAGTTATTCTGTGGCAGGAAAATGCGTACTTGTTTGAACATCCTTCCTCCTCCTGTAACTGATAAAAGTGTTGTGAGTCAGAAAGTATCCCTATCACAAAAGAAAATGAAAGCATATACAGACTCCAGACGAAGAGCTCGTACTCCTAACTTCAAACAGGGAGATTGGGTGCGTATACAGAGTCCAGTTCATGTTCCAAAAGGGCATCCAAAATTCTCAAAACCTTTGCAAATTACTCGTCAGATTGGTTCATGTACTTACCAGTTGTCAGATGGGAAAAAGTGTCATGCGTCTCATTTATCTCCTACCCTAGCACCTATAGAATGTTTCAATAGAAATGAACTTGGTGCCCTGCCCCTTCATTCAGGTTCCTCATCTACCTCTGGAGTGTTGGTTAAAAATGAACTGTCCAACTCACCCATTCAAGTTCCTCTTCCTGCAGATTCTTCAACTGCTCCTGAAAGAGTTCCAGCACGTGTAAGACGACCTCCACGTTGGCTGCAGGATTATGTTACTTAGTTTAAAAGTAACTAGTATTAGTGGTGCATTGTTCCATGGGTACATTAGGAATCAGTTATGTTGTATTGCTAAACTGTTCATTGTTCATAATCTGAACAATATGGAACTATTGTGTTAACTTGAAATTTTGGATTCAGTGAGGAATCTATGATTTAAGTAATGGGGGAATATGTTGTGTTCTTGTATTACTGATTCACCAGAAGAGAGCACTATGGGTTACTAGTTTGTACCTATAAAAGGTGTAGAAGAACAATTCAATGTGAGCAACCATGTGGCATGCAGGCTGTTTGTTCTTGGCCTTTGATGCTAATAAATCTTTAAATATGTAACTTCTGGAATCTGACTCTTCATGCTTACCTGGACTTGAAACAATACATTTCCCGTAAGACCTCCATTTATCTTTGGAACACAGCTTAAGATATTTTACATTTAGTCCGAGAGCTCTCAGTCCCTCCATTGAAGCTGTGTGTACGGTCTACTGTCCATGTCCAGAAAGGTAAGAAAAACATCATCAAAGTAGTCCATGTGACATCAGAGGGTCAGTTAGAATATTTTAAGCATCAAAAATACATTTTGGTCCAAAAATAGCAAAAACTACGACTTTATTCAGCATTGTCTTCTCTTCCGTGTCTGTTGTGAGCGTGTTCAAAACAAAGCAGTTTGTCATATCAAGAGAAGGGTATTCCTGCACAACCGGAGACTCCAATACGCATTAATCCACAAATGAGTTCTGCTGTTAACTTTTGTAATGTGGCTGACACTCCCTCTGAGTTAAAACAAACCAATATCCCGGAGTAATTCATGTACTCAAACAGTACACTGACTGAACTGATGTGAAGAGAGAGATGAACACCGAGCCGAGCCAGATAATGACTCATTCACGAGTCAAGAACCAGTTGCATCGGTTTTTGGACCAAAATGTATTTTCGATGCTTCAAAATATTCTAACAGACCCTCTGATGTAACATGGACTACTTTGATTATGTGTTTCTTACCTTTCTGGACATGGACAGCAGGGGCGGATCTAGAAAAATATTGATGGGGTGGCGAGAAGGGGACAGGACTTTTTGAGGGGTGGCAACATAAGGCAGACATATGTATATTGAAATTTAGTCACAGTTATCACAGTTTGATGATAAATAGTATATGTACACACTCAGGGGCGCTGCACAAGATCCCGGGCCCTATGCATAGGCAGTCCTAATGACCCCCCCCCCCCCCCCTTTGAAAATATATATTCCAGACAATTCAAGGGCCCTCTCTTCCTATGGGGCTCTGGTAATCAGTACTGGTTTTACCCCCAGTCCGACGCCCCTGTACACACTACAAAAGGGCACAGGCTGCCATTTACAAACTTAATCTCATGCAATCAATGTCTTGCATTTGAAACGGTTCATATAAGGAATAAGTGACCATACAATGTGATCTCACTTAATAGGAGATAGAAGTACTGCTTCATATTCAGCAGGATTTACACCATTTACACCAGTGTCAAATTTTAAACTTTGTTTCTCACTAATGCATACAGTATGCATCGACGTGTAATTGAGAGCATTCTGAAAGATTAAGTGTTATCAACTTGTCAATTTATTATAAGAAACACAAGACTTTAATAGCCAATGACATTTACAGCTGGGGGGACTCAACTGATTTTCTACTGTTTAGTGTTAATCACCATCTAACTCAATTAGTCAAGAGCTACATTTAGCATGATGTTATATGAATATGGTCCCTGAAGCATAGCTTTTATTAATTGACAATAATAATAAATTAATAAACATTATAGGCAAAAATACAAATGTACTTTTAGAAATTGTTTTTAGAAAAATATGGTGTTATTGTTTTGGCAAGTTTATATTAAAACATCTATGAAAACTTGTGAGATATTCCTTTAAAAGCACTTTTTAGTAGATCTTTCATCAAGTATATTTTACTGTGCAATTTCTTACATAATTTCTTTGAGTTAGACCAAACTTTTATTTTGGTGGGTTGTAGACATAGTATCTGTGTTTTTTAATATACTTTTATTATTATTAGCTATTAGGTCTACTAGAAGTATATCATAATCTACTGTGCAATACAACTATATTTCTGTTGAAATTTCTGGAAGTTATACCGAAATTTTATTTTGACAGGTTGTGGTAAAGTTTATGTCTGTGTACGATACGAATGAATGACGATAGTTCGAAGTGGGTAACGTATCACGTAGTACACCACTGTAACATTAGTTAGCGAAATAACATTCTAAAACCTGATATTTATAATCTCAAAGTCAACATTACAACTATGCTAGCACTGTGCTATCATTATAGCTTCATTTTTTGATAGACAGATAATCATTTTTTTACCTCTTTCCTCCTGTGTCTCCTCGCGACTCCGGTTTTCCTTTGCTACTCCGCTTCGCGCGCACTCATAAAGTTTTCCAAACAAATGTAAAATATAGTCTATTGCCGCTCTGTCATCTTCTCGTGCTGGCTGCATACACTGCAGTCAGACATTGGAGATTCGCGCTCGTAAATTTTCAAATTGACCATAACTTTTAATTCGTTGCTTCCAACTGGGGTGGCAGCTGGGGTGGCAAGGCTTTCTTTAAGGGTGACATTTGCCACCCCATGCCACCCCGGTATACCGGGCACACAGTTTCAATGGAGGGACTGAGAGCTCTCGGACTAAATCTAAAATATCTTAAACTGTGTTCCGAAGATAAATCGAGGTCTTACTGGTTTGGAACGACATGAGGGTGAGTTATTAATGACATAATTATGATTTTTGGGTGAACTATCCCTTAAATATAAATGAACGATGCATGGTTCTGCCCTAAACGTGTAAGTTACAAGTTTGTGAAAATACTGCCAGTGCCAGGTAAATGTAAAGCAGATTGTATATTTAAAATTGACAAATACTAAAAACAACGTGTCTACACCAGACAGAGATGCGACACGCGACAAGAGCAAATAGATGTAGGCTAGTGATGTTTTCTTGCTGTGGACTCGACAAATCCATTACAGTAAACTGATGCCGATCTCCGGCGCTCTGACACAAAGAACCATTTCAAATATTCATAAGACAATCGTGAAAAAAAGGTTTCCTCAAAAGTATTAAATAGCACAACTGTGCATTGCATCAGGATTGAAATAATCAGAAATGGTTACTGACCAGCAAATCAGCATATTAAAATGATTTCTGAAGGATCATGTGACACTGAAGACTGGAGTAATGATGCTGAAAAATCAGCTTTCATCACAGTAACCTATATGTTAAAACATTCAAATTGATATTTAAAATTGACAATGTTACAGTGTTTACTGTATTTAAAAAAAATGGTGAGCGAGACTTTCCGAGAGAGAGAGAGAGAGAGAGAGAGAGAGAGAGAGAGAGAGAGAGAGAGAGAGAGAGAGAGAGGCAGGGTACCTCTTTGGATGGATGGAAGGATTTTGTTACACATTAAATCTCTTAAATTCAATTAATATGTATTTTTAACAGATCACAAATTGTTTCATGTTAAGAGTAAAAATATGCAAACATTTTATGATTTATTGATGAAGTTTATTTGAACTGTTCTTTGTTAGTCAAAATCCATAAATCATAAATAATTAGGCTGCTAATCTGAAGTACATTATGCATAGGCTACTGAAATTTGTAAATATATGCATGAATGTAATACAAGCAGGCACGTGCACACATAGACATGAAAAGGGGCTTGAGCACCTGCCCTTTTTATTCCTGGAGAGAAAGTGCCCTTTTTTCTGGGATGCTTTTTTTTTTTGAAAAATAATATATATTTCTGTTTGCACACAGCTTCCCTGTCAAACAAATATATTTATTGAAATATAGTATCTAAATATCAGGTCAGGAGTTCTGAAGCGCTCCCTCTCCCTCTCCTCCGATTGTTAAACCCGATTGTATTGCTTCCGCAAAAGAAAATAGTCCGCTCCGTCTCTACGGTTAGAATCCTGTGAGTCCATAGCAACGCTCTGTTTTTCATGGCAACGGTCTGTTATACTCCGCACAGCGGTCTGTTGGTTATAACAGACCGCATTCTACATTGGAATTCAACCAAGCCACGTAATAAAATAAGTTAATAAAACCACCAGGTGATATGCTTTAGTTATTTTGTTTATCCTATTTACCTGCATTTCCCTGTCAATTAGATGCAAATGTGCGCATTTTAACTAGTTGACGCCTAATTTGCATACAGAACGTCCCCAGTTATTGACTTACATCAAGAGTCTTTCCCCCTGAAATTTAGAAATCTAATTTGGTCAATTTAGAAATAATCTACAGATGCAAACAGATGGAGGATACACTCTAAAAAATGTAGTAAATCTGAGTAACTGCATCTGGTACATTAATAAATAAAACTGAGTAGAAATAATTTAACATTAAACTTTAAAAATAACAATATTTATAAATTAACTATTTAAGTAATTTAACTTTTTTTATTTCCTCGAAACCTTTATAAAATAGTATTCCATACCACCACAAATACATACATGACATTGGCTTTTATTGAATTTTTACTCAATTATTTTGGTAAGTTTAATTTTAAAGTGTTATGTATTCTGATAACACCAAAATAATTAAAACGATGTAGTGCCTTGTGCAAAAATAAACAAATTATTAGTAAAACACGCCCCTCTGTTTGATGCAGTTATTTAGGTTATTCTAAATATGAAGAGTTCAGATGAAAAATCCTCTAAGTGCCATCTGAAATTTCCTTCAATAATGATCATTTTTTATCAAGCTTGTATGTTTATGTTCACTTATTTCACATTACTGGCAATGAAAATTACCTATTAATTGTCATTTAAGTTAAATTACTGAACTTAAATACGAGCTTGAAAAAAAAAACCTCTAAGAAAATTTCAGATGGCACTTAGAGGCTTTTGCATCTGAACTCTTCATATATACTTGAAACTAGTGGCATAGAAAATGTTTTCAAAACATGCACATTGTGGAATGGTTTCCTTTGCTGCTCTATAAACCTAGTGAATACTAAGGAGACCATGGTTTCTGTGAACTGATTATTTTGTAGACATCTTTTGAAAATGAAACAATTGCGTGAGTTTGAGGAAGATAAAATTAATTAACTTTTTTAATTATTTTTTTTAAAAGGAAGTCAGAGTTGCGTTAATATATATATATATATATATATATATATATATATATATATATATATATATATATATATATACTTTTTTGTTTAAAAAAAAAAAAAATAATTATGAGAAGTGCCCTTTATTTCACTTCAGCCCCTGCCCCTCAAAATTTCTGTGCACGTCCCTGAATACAAGCCCAATTCATGCTAAAATAGAGGCTAGAAATAGTAAATGGTAGCCTATGTACCCCACTTGCAAAGTCATGTGTTTATGGTGTATTGATTATGTGCTTTTGTGCTGAGGTGATTTTCCTGTTCCCATACTGTGCTCCCAAAAGGAGCATAGTCTGGGTGTTGTTTTTGTTTTTTCTCCTCACTTCCCTAATGTTATGCTGTATTTCTTCCTCAATTCTCTGTCTTCCTGTCCTGTCTACCCCATTGTCATATTGTATGTATGTATGGACAGGTTGATGGCTAATTTCGCTGGTACTTGTGACTAGTGACAATAAAGGCCTACTACTACTACTATTATATACATCTAATGCATATTGTACTGTGATCATATTGGTATACTGAAATAAATAATTATGCAAATAATTGCTGGTATATACCATGATTTAATGACATATGTTTAATATTTATATTTATCATATTTATATTTAAACATGACTCATGGCCTTCTTTATTCAGCACATTTGATAGTGCTGCTGTTTTTATTAGAAGCTTATGTCGATCAATATCGTTTACCAGATTCTTAAATTTAAGAATACTCCTGTGAAAAATATTGTTGATCTGAGATGGACAGAATCTGTCAATATATTCATGTGTGGAATGGAATATCCTTAAAAAAATTTCGAATAGGATCTTGGCCTCCAATATTGCAATATTTAGCAATGGCCACTGAAGCGCTAAGTGCTATTAATATTTATGTAAAACGAGTTGCATTCTGAAATCAGATGTAACCTGCATGTCTTGAATGCAAAACAAACATCAGATGGGTGAGCATTGTTCAAATTCAGTTTATTTATAGTACACTCAATTCTAAAACAGTCAACCAAGCTTGTAAAACAAAGTGAAAATTTGAGCAAATTAAAAGCAATCATATGTATTTGTTCTTTAACCCTTTTATAGGGACTGGGTTCATTCAATAAAGAATCAGCTGAGTGAAACCCCTCAGACCCCCCTCCTCAAATTGGAGTGGCCAAACACAGTGAACACACTGTGGCCTCTTCCATTCACCTAGTGCTGGGGGAGGAGAAAACAACTCCCCAGACCATACATTAACATGAGGGGTCTGTGTGTATATTTTGAGTGCATGTGATATTTAATATTTAAAAAAAAAAACTAATCCCCTGATATCACCTTGCTCTGTGGAATGCCTAAAATGACTTAAGATTGTGGCATAACCTTAGTTTTAAAATGGAATCAATTTCTTTTAATATATTCAGTATTTAGGAAGAATGCACAATTTGAGTAATGTCCTATTTCAACGAGCCAAAATGTTAACATACTGATACAACCAGAAACAGAACTGATATGCAAACTGAATTCATAAGAGCATAACACTCACAGAAATTGTCCCTGATCACATCATAAAATAAGAATTTCCTCATAGCCATCTTCAGTCTCTGAATACAATGTGAACTCTGACCTTTTTACCACCTCTTATAGTAAATAAGACCTCCGTGCCTGATGTAAATCATACATGGTGGAAATGCCTGATTTTAAATGACCTGGTCCTACATGGATGGATGGAGAGCGAGAGAAGGGATAACTACGATGCAACAATTTCCTTACTGAAATGCTAAGGGCAGTAAGTTTTAGCGCTGATATATTTTCGGAGCAACAGGCATCAGCTCCTTTGAGCTCAGACTAATCAGTTCCTAAACTGAAAAATAAATTAACAAGCAATTCACACGATAGCATAAATCAGAGCATAGGTATACAGTCTCTGTGTGAGTAAAGGTGACAGCAACACTGAGAGAGTGAGATTCTTCTTTTTTGTTGTTAAAAAGTAAATAAAAGACATAAATAGGGCAGACACCAGACTGTGTCTATGAGGTGCGTCAGGGAAATATAGTGTGTTTATAGTATGCTGTGGATGGTTTGGGGGAGGGAGGGCACAATGAGATGGATGATCAGAAATGGATGAAGGTGGCATCAATCTGCCTGACACTGGGAAGAGCCAACATGATCTTGCGTCTGTACTGAGGGTCCTTCTGCAGAGGGTTTCTCTCCAGATAGACAGTATCTAGACCTTTGGCATTCTTGAGTTCATCCAAGTCTGCCCAGTTATGAATTTGGTTGTCATTCATCTGTATAAGGAGTAAAACAATCTCTTATGATTCTCACATACATATACACACACACACACACACACACACACACACACATATATATATATATATATATATATATATATAACAGATGAATTGCATATATATATATATATATATATAACAGATGAATTGCATATATATATATATATATATATATATATATATATATATATATATATATATATATATATATATAGTCCTGGCCAAAAGTTTTGAGAATCACATAAATATTGGAAATTGGAAAAGTTGCTGCTTAAGTCTTTATAATAGCAATTTGCATATACTCCAGAATGTTATGAAGAGTGAACAGATGAATTGCATAGTCCTTCTTTGACATGCAAATTAACTTAATCCCAAAAAAATCTTTCCACTGCATTTCATTGCTGTCATTAAAGGACCTGCTGAGATCATTTCAGTAATGGTCTTGTTAACTCAGGTGAGAATGTTGACGAGCACAAGGCTGGAGATCATGATGTCAGGCTGATTGGGTTAGAATGGCAGACTTGACATGTTAAAAGGAGGGTGATGCTTGAAATCATTGTTCTTCCATTGTTAACCATGGTGACCTGCAAAGAAACGCGTGCAGCCATCATTGCGTTGCATAAAAATGGCTTCACAGGCAAGGATATTGTGGCTACTAAGATTGCACCTAAATCAACAATTTATAGGATCATCAGGAACTTCAAGGAAAGAGGTTCAATTCTTGTAAAGAAGGCTTCAGGGCGTCCAAGAAAGTCCAGCAAGCGCCAGGATCGTCTCCTAAAGAGGATTCAGCTGCAGGATCGGAGTGCCACCAGTGCAGAGCTTGCTCAGGAATGGCAACAAGCAGGTGTGAGCGCATCTGCACGCACAGTGAGGCCAAGACTTTTGGAAGATGGCCTGGTGTCAAGAAAAGCAGCAAAGAAGCCACTTCTCTCTAAAAAAAAACATCAGGGACAGATTGATCTTCTGCAGAAAGTATAGTGAATGGACTGCTGAGGACTGGGGCAAAGTCATATTCTCCGATGAAGCCCCTTTCCGATTGTTTGGGACATCTGGAAAAAGGCTTTTCCGGAGAAGTAAAGGTGAGCGCTACCATCAGTCCTGTGTCATGCCAACAGTAAAGCATCCTGACACCATTCATGCGTGGGGTTGCTTCTCATCCAAGGGAGTGGGCTCACTCACAATTCTGCCCAAAAACACAGCCATGAATAAAGAATGGTACCAAAACACCCTCCAAAAGCAACTTCTTCCAACAACAGTTTGGTGAAGAACAATGCATTTTCCAGCACGATGGAGCACCGTGCCATAAGGCAAAAGTGATAACTAAGTGGCTCGGGGACCAGAATGTTGAAATTTTGGGTCCATGGCCTGGAAACTCCCCAGATCTTCATCCCATTGAGAACTTGTGGTCAATCCTCAAGAGGCGAGTGAACAAACAAAAACCCACTAATTCTGACAAACTCCAAGAAGTGATTATGAAAGAATGGGTTGCTATCAGTCAGGATTTGGCCCAGAAGTTGATTGAGAGCATGCCCAGTCGAAATGCAGAGGTCCTGAAAAAGAAGGGCCAACACTGCAAATACTGACTCTTTGCATAAATGTCATGTAATTGTCGATAAAAGCCTTTGAAACGTATGAAGTGCTTGTAATTATATTTCAGTACATCACAGAAACAACTGAAACAAAGATCTAAAAGCAGTTTAGCAGCAAACTTTTTGAAAACTAATATTTATGTAATTCTCAAAACTTTTGGCAACGACTGTATATACATATACACATATGCATATACACACACACACACACATTCTAAATCAATAGTCTGAAGTACACATTTTACATACACTACCATTCAAAAATTTGGGTTTGGTAAGATTTTCATTTTTTTTTAAGAAATAATACTTTTATTCGGCAAAGATATATTAAATTGATCAAAAGTGACAGTAAAAGAAACTCATACTAGTTATTACAAAAGATTTAGATTTCTAAGAAATACTGTTTTTTCCTCTTTTTATTCTTTAATCTTTTTTTTTTTTTTTTACTATTTCCACAAAAATATTAAGCAGCACATCTGCTTTCAGGACTAAATCATCATTAAAAATAAAACTCCAGCCATGCATTTCTAATGATCAGGCCCATATTCGTGAAAAATCTTAGTGCTAAGAGTGGCTCCTAGTAACAACATTCTAACAGTTGGGGGTTCGATGCCTTGCACATTCTTAGAAATGTGGGTGTTTCCTCTTAAAATGAAAGAAAATATCCTAGTAAAGAAGAAAGTAATTCAGAAAGAATCTTAATCTTTAAAAGAGGTCTTAAGGACTAAAATTGTTAGGAGTAGTCACAAGGACTCTTAAGGAGAAGAAACATGTTGCACTCAATGCATGACAGTGCGTTGATAAGATGCTACACATTAGATCGTGCAGCGATCATGTTTGTGTGTGACAATTATTATTAGAGACATGCTAACATCTCCGACAATGCACAGAAATGTCATAGCGTAAGAAATGGAAGTAATCACTACATTAACATATTTGCAAACAGGAAAAATGCAACTATGCAGCAGTGATGATGACTTGGGTCTGTATCAATTTTCTAAAAGCAAGGTGATCACACAAACAATTAACAGCACTTTTGCAGCAACTATTACAGCAACGGTAAAACAGGAAACATTTTGCCTGAAGTGAAGTGAAATTTTGAAGTGAAGGTTTATAATAGACCCTCCTCTTAAAAAGTGCTCTTATTTCCTTCTTGGACAACCAACCAATCACAGTCATCAAAAGATTGTGTCATAGCTAGCAACGGGGTCAGCCCGCCTCCTCACTAATATAAAAGTTTTTCTCTTAGAGACTTAAGATCATTAAAAATATTCCAAACTTTTGAATGGTTTTTCAAATTGACATGTAGTGTGCCATAAAATATACAGTAAACCGGTCTCTGTTTCTTACCCAAAATTCTTTTAATTCTGTCAGATGGCTGATATTTTCAATCTTTTTTATCCTGTTTGCAGCGATATCCAAAGTTGTCAGCTTTTTCTAAAAAAGAAAGGAAAGAAAGATTCAAGCTATGTATATTCTAGCACTAAAATATTTGGGGCGGATAAAAATAAAACCACTGAAGTGTCGGCAGATCAGAACACACAGAAATCCCCTGTGGAGTAAAGGTGCTGTGAAGAGTCAGACAACTTCGGAAAAGCTGGAGAAACGTGGATATTAAGCACAAAACTGCTACATACTAGACAGTTTCTAGTTTGACAGCTCCTTAACATGCATTTTATGGTGCTTTCTTTATCTTGTAATTTGCTACAGATATTTAACAGGATTGTAAACCAATGCTAAGCCACAAATACTTTGTGCAAACATCAGTTTAGAATTGACAGGTAAAAGTATTGCATCTGTGGGCAACCATGGTAGATCTTACATTGTTCTCTAGGCCCTCAATGACTTCAATGCCATTGTGACTCAAGTAAAGCTCTCGCAGATTGACAAGATTCTGGAGTCCCTCCAACTTCGTGATGCGGTTACTCTGTTAAGACAGGAACAGGTGTTAACACCAACAAAAAAAACAAAAAAAACAACCTTTCTAGCACAAACGCACCTGGATACTGAGAACCATGAGATTGTGCAATCCATCAAGGTTCTGTAGCTGAGAGATTTTATTTGTGCCGAGGAACAAACTCTCCAAAGTAGTAAGAGAATCCAGATTCTCAATAACCTAAAATTTACATAACGACATAAGCATTTGTGTACATAAAATTCAAGCCAGGAAACGAATAGAAATGTTAAACAGAAAGCAAAGAAGAATGTGCAACACAGAGCAGATCTGGATGTCTCACCCTGATGCGGTTAGAGCCCAGCTCAAGCATCTGGAGGCCCGTCAGTTGATCGAGGTTAGCGATGCTCGTAATCTTATTATGAAGCAGGAAGAGTTTCTTGATTTTTGTGAGACACTCCAATCCCTCAATCTTCCTCAGTAAGTTGAACGATACATCTAGCTGCCTGCAGATCACAACCACAAATGAGGAAACCGCGGGTATTTGTAGCTTTTCAATTCTTGAAGTACAAGAGACGGCGTAAAGTTTTTAGAAACCAGTTCATAAAATCCTTAGTATTCATGATGGTTTTTGTAAGGCTTTCAGGATTTTGATTTAACAAAGCTTTTTTTCTTCACTTACATCTGTCCCCAAAAATATCACAAGGAATCAGAATACAAAAATTAAAAGTCACTGTATGTACACTACTGCTCATATGTTTGGAGTCAGAAGTATCTTGCTTAGCTAGGTTGTTTTACTTGATTATAAATACAGTAAAAACTGTATTATTGTGAAATATAATTACAATTAAAAATAACTTTTCTATTTTAAAATGTCATTTACTCCTTTGATGGCAAAGCTGAGTTTTCTCAAGTTTTCAGTCACATGTTCATTCAGAAATCATCGTAATATGATGATTTGGTGCTCAAGGAACATTTATTATTATCAATGAAACAGTGCCTGCTAAAATTGTGAAAACTGACTTGATTAAAGAAAGTTACTTTTGATAAACTGAATGCATTCGTATTAAAATGATTTTTTATTTTTTTAATATATATATGCACTGACGGCAAGCTTTTCAATAGCAGTGTGTACATACATCTATTTTTAAATGCATTTTTGAGGAAAATAAACAAAAAAGGTCTGCACAAAATAATTATCGTCCCGCTTGACTCACTCGAGCTCTGTTAGGGCCTGAAGATTCTCTAGTTTGCGGATCTGGTTGTCATAAAGATCCAGTTCCCTCAGTGAGACAAGGCTGTCCAAGTTCTCAATGCATTTGATGAGGTTTTGCCTAAGAGAAATTGTCTGATGATAGAAACAAAAGAAAATGACTCAATTTAAGATCTAATAAGCCACTTTATCCAGTAACTATACAACCTTACTACATAACCTAAAAGAAAACAGCATTTGATACTCTAACCTTTGCCTTCCGAAGAACCTCCAGCCCCTCAATCTTCCCAATGCGGCAGTGGACCAGATCCACATCCTAAATAAACAATCAAGACACCGTGAACCATGGTGCTAATCACATCATCTGTCTATCCTCTCAAAATCTCTCTCTCATCACCTCTTCATCTGGGTCTAAGGTTATGGTGTCCATGTCAACAGGTGCCTCCTCGGGTACTAAAAAGAAAATTAGAGAAGCGGTTAGGATTATGAAGATCATCGTTTTAATAGTTTCCCCTCCTGCAAGGTGGTCTCACCAGTCGAGGGGGTTTGCAGGGACTCGACTTCTCCATTGAGACTCTTCCTCTTGGTCTCATCATCACCAGATTCCTCAGACTCACCCCTCCTGTCAACTTTAAATCACAGTCTTTATGAATAATTAGGACACACCTACAGTACTAACCAGCTTCCAAAATGCCACTGCTGTTATCTGGGCTAAAGAATCGAGATAGCACCTACTTTAATATGAAAGGACTTCAGAATTTCAAAGCCCCCATCCATTAAATGAACCCACCCCCCCCCCACACACACACACACACACACACACACACACACCCTCATCCCGCAGCAGCATGCGAGCAAACTGTGCTCATAACGTTACAGCAGCGTCGAGAAAATCTCGAATTGTCACGTCTGAAAGCCCATATTCAGCTTCAACTAGGCTTTATCCATACGAACAGGTGAGATTTTGACAGGTAACGTGAACTGGTGGGCTACATCTGCTAACCATCAAGGTGTGCTGGCTTTGACGCACGTACACGACAACACACACACACCTGAAAACAGGTCGGGTATTTAAATACACTCAAATTATCTAGAAATAAAGCAGTTTTTAATCTCCATTTCATGCGTGCAAACTATAAAAGTAAGCTAGCTTTAGTTAGCTGTGTGATAAACGTAAACAATCACAACATTAGAAGCTGAATTAATGGTAAGAGCACTAACTGATTAAAAATAAAATCTCAGCCTGATTTCAGAAATCAAAAAGAATAATATCTGGCTTAATAGAGGCTTTGTTGAAAATAAATCATTAAAAATAGACTAGTTAGCTCACCTTCCATCTCTTGAGGCTCTACGACAGACAAAGTAGCCATTTTCCTTTAAACCCGCCCACTTTACTAGATGATTGACAGCTAGATCGACCAATAGCAAACCCGACATCCGTTTCCTACGCCACGGACTATAAATAAATACGATTATATAATAAATTTAACACACGATAAAGCCAAACACACACAACCACACACACACAATACATGCTCCGAGATTATAATTTTAAAGTTATTATAAATAAATCTGCTATAATTTCTTCCTAGAATCCTTGACCCATATAATTAATGATTCCTCATTCGGTTCAGCCCTTTATTGAAAGGCTTTATTATTTTATAACATTGTTCGGCAGACTCAGTTATAAGACATAGGGAGCCCCAGCACTTTCATTAAAACATTATCTTTACTTTAATTTTTAGACCCATGCATTTTACAATGTTTATCAGGTCCGTGACCCCACAATGAAAACCATTGCTTTAATTGCATGACAATGCATACAATTTGAACCTGAATATTTATCAAAATCAACTAATTTCACATACTGACATGAAACATGGCACAATGTTAAGAGTTCTTAGACAATCTATTAATACATTTATCTTTACAAATATTGAAATACAACATATTGAAATACAAATATGAAATACAGTTGATTTAAAAAAAAAAAACACAATGCCAAGACTATATATGCAATTAGAAAATATCAACTAAAATTACATGAAAATTACAACAGCATTAATGAATGCTTGTATAAATTACCATACATGCAATGAATGCACAGTGTGTTAACAATGTATGATGAAAAAAAATAAAAGCGCAGTGATTTTTTCTTAACTCCCATCTATGTAAACAACACAAATTACACATAATTACAATACTCCTTTAGGGTGAGATATCATCTTTTGGGAGATGAGTAACTGAGGCACCTCACTGATGACCTCTTGTACAAAAGCACCTCATTAAGGCACGTAGCAAGTTAAATTAATTTGTTCATATATATATAAACAGTAGTTGGATAAAGGCACTTATTGATTTTTAGTGTCTAATGACTAAAGTATTGATTGGCAAAATCATAACAATACATCGGTCTTATTCTGAAGTAAGAATTGTGCTGCAGCCTGTCACCTCATCATCACAATTACACTGGATTCACAGCTAGGTGACTTGGATTTACACAAACAAGATGTAAATCTGTAAAATCCCTCGTGATTTGGCAAAACTGCAACTAACAGTTGATAAGCGAGTTTCCAAATCCAGATTGGAAATCATACTTTTCAAGTGTTTTCTCGGTGTGAGAGAGAACCGCCCTAAACCTGTTCGCATGAACATGGAGTTTACAGAATCAGCTTGTATTCTGGGAAATCAGGGCTGGCTGTACCAGTGCATAGAGCGCTGAAGAGCCCTCTCCCAGCTCTGCAGTACACTTCTGTATGGACTGCCCTTGTCCCAGTCTGCTTTACTCCTCCGGGGAAGGAAATGTTGGTCAGTGGTCAAAAGCTTCTTCAGCTCTTCTTGGTTCCTCCAGTAGCCTACAGGACAATTTAGAAAAAATATGGCCAGATTAACAATTTATTCTAACATCTAAAATTTGTGTACCAATTATGATACAATAGACTTTATAGAGTTAAGATGAATTAAGCCTAGATAAGGAATGGTTTCTTTTTTGCATTCTAATGTGGCTTGTTCCTCACCTGTTCCTAGTCCTGCAACAAAAGCAGCTCCAAGGCAGGACATGTCAAAGTGGCTTGGACGTTCTATCTTACGCCCCAACAGATCAGCTGTGAGTTGCATGATGAAATTATTGGTGCAAACACCTCCATCTGCCCTGTAAATGTGTAGCAATATCCAAACGTTCAGACAGGCAGGATCAAGCTACAGTACAGACCAAAAGTTTGGACACACCTTCTCAATCAAAGAGTTTTCTTTATTTTCATGACTATGAAAATTGTAGAGTCACACTGAAGGCATCAAGGGCTATTTGACCAAGAAGGAGAGTGATGGGGTGCTGCGCCAGATGACCTGGCCTCCACAGTCACCGGACCTGAACCCAATCGAGATGGTTTAGGGGTGAGCTGGACCGCAGACAGAAGGCAAAAGGGCCAACAAGTGCTAAGCATCTCTCGGGGAACTCCTTCAAGATTGTTGGAAGACCATTTCAGGTGACTACCTCTTGAAGCTCATCAAGAGAATGCCAAGAGTGTGCAAAGCAGTAATCAAAGCAAAAGGTGGCTACTTTGAAGAACCTAGAATATGACATATTTTCAGTTGTTTCACACTTTTTTGTTATGTATATAATTCCATATATAATTCCACATGTGTTAATTCATAGTTTTAATGCCTTCAGTGTGAATCTACAATTTTCATAGTCATGAAAATAAAGAAAAATCTTTGAATGAGAAGGTGTGTCCAAACTTTTGGTCTGTACTGTATGTAATAACGACAAACTAACAGAGCGAGACCCTCACCTGATTTTAGTGATAGGAATACGGGTTTCTCTGAGCATGACTTCAAAGAGCTGCTTGTTCCTGAAAATCAGAATCAGAACATACACAATCATA
Organism: Carassius carassius; assembly: GCF_963082965.1. Classification (NCBI taxonomy): domain Eukaryota; kingdom Metazoa; phylum Chordata; class Actinopteri; order Cypriniformes; family Cyprinidae; genus Carassius; species Carassius carassius. The sequence continues at coordinate 21,294,831 of NC_081766.1, read as the reverse complement.
TTAAACTGCTAGCTTTTTTTAAATAAATAAAAACTTGCATTTACACACTAGATGGGGTTGGAAAAGTTAATCTATTTTTGACAACGTTAAAAATGGATATTCATTTTGAGATTTGCTGGAGATTACATTTTATTAAAGTTAATATTTATATAATAACTTAATAATCTAAGTGAGACAAAAATCCAAAAACCGATCGATATAAAAAAGAAAAAGAAAATTCTTTCCAATATCCAATATCCAAATCCAATATCCATGATAAGGTATGTATCATGCATCTCTAGTTATAACACACATCAAAATTTAAAACATAAAGAAACAGAAAAAAAATTCCATATACGTGCGTGTGTGTATATGGTCCAATCTCAAATTTATTTAGAAGTGGCCTAAGAATTTGCAGGTTTTCTGGGGATAAACTTGGTCTTTTCTATAAATTTAATTGTGTGACCATTGCCTGCAGTTAAAAAAAATTAAAATAAATAACCTGTAAATTCTTAAGTGTTAAATACTAAGCTAAAGTCTACAAACAGGATTGGATATGCAGTTGAGGACAAAGAATATTACATTGTCCTGCAACGTTCTGATGCTCAGATATTTTAATTTCCACCAGTATTAATCATTTATTAATGTTATCTTGCATTTTATCAGAACAAGAACAATGACAGATGATTTGAAGCAATGCAGCACTATGTAAAGAGAACTGATTGATTAATTTGGCTTGCACAGTGTTGTAATTTTTCATTCTGACACAAAATGTCCCTTCTGATGTTTTACAGCTTTCACAGATCACGTTCTTTGATTGAGGAGAGATCTTATGTTGATACAGTCAAATCTTTCGAGCTCACCTGAACACTATAGACTCTAGAATGGCTCGGACTAGATGTCTCTTGGTTGTGGATGGTTTTAAGCCCATGAAAGAGGCACAAGCTTTAGGATCATTTAGAGGGGCCTGCACCACATAAAGAGAGAACATCTTGAAATGACATGACACCGTTTAAAAACCTCTCATATTTACAACAAATCCTTGAGATAACAGAGACTTAAAAACAGTATCATGGATACACACACAAACACACACACCTGTAAGCCGCTAAAAGAAGGCACAAAATACACGCCGTCTGAGTCTTCCACACTAGTGGCTATGGCCTCAGTCTCCGTCACATCAGAAAAGAGCTCTGTAAGACAGGCACCAAAAAAATGACGCTACGAAGATCTGGAATGTTTTATGTTTTTATGTAGTGAAAAATATATATTCAAGTTCAGAAATGTGGAGGCTTGTAAATGCACATTAGTCCTCGTCCTTACCGAGATCCTGGGCCCATTTAATGGCAGCACCTGTTCCAGCGGCATTACCTTCAGCCAGATACACAACATCAGCACCGATCTTCCAGCCCACCAGAGGATAAAGGCCTTATCAGAAAACAGATGAAATAAAGAGATATAAAGAGAGACCAACAAATCGTGCCCTAACCTAAAGTGATGTACACGACTGTTCAAAGGTTTGAGGTTGGAAAGTGATTTTTAATGTTTATAAGAGAAGTCTCTTATGTTCACTGAGGCTGCATTTATTTGATCGAAAATATAGTAAAAACAGTAATATTGTGAAACATTATGACAGTTTAAAAGAAGTGTTTTCTATTTCAAAAAAAGTCATTTATTCAAAAAAGCTGAATTTTCAGCATCATTACTACATGATCATTCAGAAATCCTTCTAATGTGCTGATTTGCTGCTAAAAAACATTTGTATTATCAATGCTGAAACCAGTTGTGTTGCTTAATGTTTTGTGGAAACCATGACGCATTTTTTTTTTTTTTTTTACAATAAAAGTCTTCACCCTCCTCTTTGATCGATTTAATGCACCGTTATTGGATATATATATATATATATATATATATATATATATATATATATATATATATATAAAATAAAGATCATTCTGAATGGGAGTGTAAACTAAAAGCCACAAAAATTTTGTTTTTATGCGGTCTAAAATGCTGTTTAGTTGGCTTAGAATTATTCGTTTGAGTGGTTTAGTAGCATGTCTTTCATTCCAGTTTACTCTGAAAAGCTTGATTGATAAGATCAGCACTGGAATGTCATACCGGCTATAGACGTGTGTGGTTTGTTTCCTGTATTGATGTCCATGAAAGTCCCTGTGCCCATAGTAATTTTCACATCACCAGTGTCAAAACAGCATTCTCCAAACATGGCTGCTTGTTGATCCGCCATCTGTGAAAAAGACACGAAAGGTAGGGTTGTGGCACCAACAAGACAAAATCAAACACACACACATATTATTAAAACTGCATGACAGCATTTATACTCACAACAGACATGATTGGGATGGGCACCCCGAATATGGATGGATCACATGTGCCAAATTTATGACTAAATAAGAGAAAAAAGAGCACTGATTGTTTAGTCAAAAGTGGACTAGACAGAATTCTTGAAATATCAGAGCAATTCAGGGTGCATGAGTACCTGGTGTTCTGTACCCTGGGTAGGATGGACAGAGGTATAGAGAGAAGTGAGCAAATAAATCCACTCCAGCACATCTGATGATCACACACACACACACACACACACACACACAATGAGAACAGACAGAATCCTATGAACAAGCACTACTTACAGAAGCACATTCTAATACACTGTGTGATGAAAAGATAGAAGAACACACACACACACACACACACGACAAGACTTAAAAAGATCATTCACCCCCAAAAAATTATAGAACAATAAAAACAATTTTTTTAAACCAACTCACTGTTGACCCAAACCTTTTAGAATACTGTGCACCAGTAATCCAGGCATGTGCATTCATTTTGAGAAACATTTAGATTTAATTTAAATCGTTATGTGCTATGGCAAAGTGGAACATTTTTGCCCTGTTCCTCAAATGAAGCAATTGTATATTCAAGAATAGCACATTTTCTCCTTTTGTGTTCCATGTTAGAAAGGAAGTCATACAGGTTTGGGACAACAGACAACATGAAGGAGCATAAATGATGACCTTCATTTTTTGGGTGAACTCTCTAACTCTGTTTTTAAATGTCAAATGTCTCAATGCACTGTGTACTGAAGTCCACAATCCAAAGGTAATGATCAGATAACAGCAATTATACAAATATAGTAACTCTACAGTTGGAACTGACCTGATAGGAATCAAATATTGCTGTTGCACTGGCATTCGAGTAATCGGTAGCATGAACCAGGCCTGCAATAAACAAATAAACAATAAAACACCACACATTTAAAAAATATGCCATGCCAAGCTCAACAACAAGGAATTTTTCCCAGTCTAACGTTCAGATTGTCTCAACCTGGCAACCATTTTGCTAACCTGTTAAATCATAACCAGAGCTGTTATATATATAATTCATCCATCTCTGGGACAACCATAAATTCATAATTACTGATTGGTTAATAATGTGCATGTGTACATTCAAAAATGTGTACCGTTTGAAAGTTTGGGGTTTGATAAGAATTTTGTTATTCAGCAAGGATGTATAAAATTGATCAAAAGTGACAAAAGAAATTCATAATGTTAGAAAAGATTTTGGTTTCAAACAAATGCTGCTCTTTAGAACTTCCTAATAATCAAAGAATTCTGAGTATCTAAAAAAAAATGTATCACCGTTTACTCACAAATATTAGGCAGCAACCATTTTCAAAATGGACAATAATAGGCATTATTATTACTGATCATAAAAATTGACCACTAAATCATCATATCAGAATCATTTCTAAAGGACCATGTGATACTCAAGACATCATAATAGTAAATTACATTTGAAAAGATATTAAAATAGAAAACACTTCTTTTAAAGACTTGTTTTTACTGTATTAAAATAAATACAAAAAATAAAATAAATACAGCATTAGTGAACATAAGAGACTTCTTATAATTTAAAACATCATACCATCCCCAAAGTTCTGAGCGATAGTTTAATTAAACAGCTTGAAACTAGGGATGCAACGATTCCATTTTTTTCAGAACCGATCTGATACCGAAAATTCTGAGTATCTACCGATACCGATAACGATCCAATCCGATACAAGCACAGTATTTTTTTTTAATCAATGTAGAATTTCTATAACCTGATCATCACTCTTTTGTGTTAAACACAATCTACTACATATAGACAACTTCATTTTAGTGAAAAATAACAATTGAAAAAATATATATATAATCATAATCTATGACAAAAATACTATTATTAACTAGTGGATAATTCAGCAAAAGATACTCTAGATTCTAAAAAAATCACAGGTGAGTCTCAGTGCGCAAGCTGCCCAGCCCTTCCGAGTCTATATAGAACAGTTAGTACAATACACTGTACACTCTTCACTGCAGTTCAGTCAGTGTACTGTTTGAGTAAACGGATTACTCCGGGATATTGGTTTATTTAGACTAAGAGGGAGTGTTAGCCACGTTAAAAAAGTAAATAACTTAAGTAATTTGTGGATTAATGCTTACTGGAGACACGAGACGTTTCAAACTATTTAGTCTGAGTTGTGGAACTGGTTCAACCGGTTCACTAAGAAGAACCGGTTAAATCAAACGATTCGTTTGAGAAACGGGCATCACTAGTACAAAGGGAAGAGATATTTGTACGTAGTGTATTAAATCTGTGCATTGGTTTATTGAGCCATTTCTTTGAACAGTTTTAAACCTCAGTTACTATGAGCTCTTGAAGAGAGTTTCATTGTTGTGACTGTAGTAACTGAACGCAACACACCGTTTGATTGCTGAATGGAGGATGACAGACAGCCGCAGCGGAGAGAAGAGTTTGTGAACTTCAATTTAATGACTTCAATATTAATCTGTACATCACATGGAACAGCTTTAGAACAAAACGTTTTGGTGCTTTATAATGTTTTTGTGCCTTTCGTGGGGCTCAACAATAACACAGAATAGTATACAGAGGATCTGGATCGGTCTCGTCTGACCGATACCTTATCAGCAGAAAATGCCAGTATCGGAGCCAATACCGATCCGGAGTATCGGATCGATGCATCCCTAATACACTCTCTCACTGGCTCCTGGCCACCCATATCAATGATGTGATAAGTACTGTAAAATCATCACTGTATATATGACTACTTATGATTATCTACTACTCATTACACTGGTGTGTTACATTCATTACTCTTTTGTCAAGGGTTGAGGGGAAATTGCTTTCTAAGGATAGTGTCAGTCAGTGATGTAAGACATCTGATCTGTGGCACGCTTTCATTGAGCTGATCACTCTAAAGAGCCTACAGATCTAACTGGTTTTATTTCAGCAACCCCTCAAAGGAATCTTTGAGAACACTATGCACTCAGAAATTCAAGTGACTTCTATACATCAGGACAACATTTCTATTTCATAGTGAAATACCCACCTTTAGTCAGTTTGTACAGCAGCCAGGTGTCTATGGTCCCAAAATAACAGGAGCCGTTTTCGACCGCCTGCCGCAACTGAGAAGAGAGAAGGTTAGGTTAAATATAACCTGCCCTACAGAAGAAAAATGCTGAATGTCATATCTTAACTACTCCTGGTTTACCTGAGGAACATTGTTCAAGGCCCAGACAAGACGCAGAGACACATGCTGGGTGGAAAAAACTACCAGGCTGGCGGCAAGGAACCGCTTCTTTCTGGTGAGGAAGTGCAGCGTCTTCATCACTCCATGTACGGTCTGCCATAAAACATACATGAAAATAAATGTGCCTTCAAACAAAGGTTTACCGAAAAATTCAAACCTGCTGAAAATGTATTTAAACAGGAAAATGGTTTTTCAATAAGGTAAGAGGAAAATAACAAACATTCTGTTTTTTAATTAAAGTTAGTTAAAGCCGAACAATAATGCCAGAAACTGTCCCCAATTAAGCCAAAGGTGACAGTGGCGAGGAACCAAAACTCAATCGGTGACTGAAACCTTGGGAGGAACCAAAAACCAAAAAGCCCTAAGAGGAACTTAAATAAAAATAAAAAAGCAGACCACAACCTTTAATCTCAACCTCTGCCCTCAATGATAAAATACTCAAAAATGTTCCACAAATAACCAGTTCTACTTGTGACTACACAGGGATGTTTGCTCTGAAATACCATGGAATTCTGCTGACTCAGACCTGCGTACTTTTAGCATGTGTCACAAAGATACTCACAGGCCAAATATTCCCATCCACATTCCCTGTCATCACCTTGCACAGATATTTAGTCAATCCGTGTCCAAGCATTCAGAGGGGTTCATGTTTGAAAGTGAAAGTGACATTCAGCCAAGTATGGTGACCCATACTCAGAATTTGTGCTCTGCATTTAACCCATCCGAAGTGCACACACACAGAGCAGTGAACACACACACACACTGTGAGCACACACCCGGAGCAGTGGGCAGCCATTTATGCTGCGGCGCCCAGGGAGCAGTTGGGGGTTCGATGCCTTGCTCAAGGGCACCTAAGTCGTGGTATTGAAGGTGGAAAGAGAGCTGTACATGTACTCCCCCCACCCACAGTTCCTGCCGGCCCGGGACTCGAACTCACAACCTTTTGATTGGGAGTCCGACTCTCTAACCATTAGGCCACGACTTCCCTAACGAGATGACTTGACCCCGACGTGATTTGAACACGCAACTTTCTGATCTGGAGTCAGACGTGCTACCGTTGCGCCACGAGGTCTTCACGAGGTCTTCAACAGCTGAGTTGCTCATTTAGCTCACGGGACTTGGAATGAAACACTCATTCACTGATGTACACAATGAATGACAAACTCTAGAAAATGTCACGGTCCAAACAATACACAGTTTGTATTTCGTAATAAACTGCTGTAAACTGGAATGAATTAACTGTAAGTCAAAAGTTCAGAAAGGAGTTGGCAAGTTTTTGAAAAGTCTGATCTAGGAAGAGTTTATTTGATCAAAATACAGTAAGAAAAAAATACTGTAAAATATTACTACAAATAAAAAAAACTTTTTAATTTGTATATATATATATATATATATATATATATATATATATATATATATATATATATATATACACACATATATTACAATACTTCAGAAGTCATTCTAATATCATTCTAATGGTCCTTTAGAAACATTTCTCAATATCATCATCAGTGTTCAAAATAGTAATATTTTGTGTTGAAACAATTAAATTATTTCAAGGTTTTTAATGCATTTATTAGAAATTGAAATATTTTGTATTATTAAAACTTTTTAAAAGTAATAATAATGCAATAATGTATGAATAGTGAATGTCAATCCAAGATGTTGGTCATGTGGATTATGTTGACTGGTCTATTCCAGTAATTGTCCACTGAGATTCTGACATTCTCTAGTATTTCTGAATGGGTCACGTCTAGACATAAAACACTCTCTAAAACAAGTGTTCATCACAAGGAGAGAGAAATGTGTTTGAGGAGAGGACATCATGCACAGCAGCCTCACCTTCATAGTGCAGGACCTGTTCCACGATCTCACCAACTCGGCCGCCCTCAAGTCCTGCCAGGTGATGAAATTATGAAACGGTTTCCCCGTGTTTCTGGGGATGATAACAAAACAATTCATCCTACATTAGTCAGTTCACTCAGTTTTCTGCGGAACAATGACAGGATTCAGTGTAAACGGACCTGTCCCATGTCATGAACGTTGCCCTCTGGGTTGAGATCCCGAGACTTTCCATCTGGCACATCTGTAAGCCAGCGTCTAAACCAAAGAGAGAGAAGAGGAGTCTTATCACTCCTCTAACCTTTAAAATCATGGACCTACATTCATCACAGAGGTTCTCAACCTTTTTGACTCCGAAGCCTCCCTTTGTCTGAGACGATATTTAAAGGCCCTTCTATCTAAACTGATATGCACCCCTGGCACCTCTTACAGTAAATACAACTACGATGTCTAAAAAGATTATTTCAGTTTAATGAGTTTTCACATCTTTATTTGTAGTGCTTTTTAGCATTTCAATCAAGACGATGTCCCACTAATAGACTGCACATCAACATGATTTACAGTAGCCCTGAAAAGTACATTAACACCTTATACCTTAGTTTGTTTGCTTGTTAGTTGATTGATAAACATAAAATTATATTCATAAAAGGCAGCATTTGAAAGTAATGCTACTGTATTTAATTAATATCATATTATATTATATATTTAAAATTATATTATATTAATATTTTCATATAACATTTTTGTGTGACTTTTAAAGTCTAGTATACTTGACGTTTGGACTGTAAAATTATACAGTGTCCATATTACACATAAACATATGTGCAATAACACTATCTGCTGTGCATTAGTTGCACTTCCTGTTTACTCAAAAAGTACATGTATAATGAATGATACTTTATATAATAAACCTGTTAAAAATTGACATGCAGAAGAAGTAAATGTGTTGGGCTTGATTCATGTTTTTTTTATTTATTTTTTATTAAATTTAATTAAATGGTGTCTAAATTTAATTAAAATACAATTTATCCCCACAAACACAGCGAGACTGATCGCAGTTTGCTATTTAAAGTGCAATATTTGTTAAAGATAATTTGTTTGCAAGCATGCCACTAGGTTTGATGTTTTGACATCTGATGCAGTGACATAATTTCTGAAAAGTAATTTAAGTGTCCAAAAAGTTTTGGGGGACGTTGTATGTCTGACCTTGAACTGCTCCTTTGACTACAGTCACAAAGCCCTTCCACAGATCCTCAGGTTCAATCTCGACCCATCCAGGCTGAGGATAAAGTAAGGACACCTGTAACAAGGAAGCTGCTATCAGATCGAGCAAGGCACTGGCACAATGTCAGGTCAGTCACTTACCTTCGCGGAGCAGGACCCCCTGATACTGGCGCTCTTATCGTACACATGACACCTGATGGAGGTTGTTCCCACATCAACAGAGAGAATGAAAGTCTCTCGTTTGCTGAAGCCGTTTCTCTGAGTCCCCATTGCACAACTCGTTCACTCAGAAAGCTGCTGGGATACTTTAGTCACCATGGCTGTGTGTGAGCATGACAGGGAGGATCCACACTTCAGTCAAATGACCCTTTTCAACTTTGTTCCGTAGACCTCTGAGTTTCATTCCTTCATAGACTTGAATGCCTTACCACTGGCTTTTAATCCGTTAAAAGGCCGATTCAGTGTGTTCACGTCATTGTTCTGAATGGACAAATGATAACCGAAAGCATAGGTATGTGTGCCCTAAACTCACTCGCGCAAGTGATCTCGCGATTTTTAAATCGGCAAACGAAACATCTAACGTTTACAGTTGCGATTTCAGCCAAAAAATTAAAAATAAAAAAAAAACAGTCGCTTATTTTCTACAGCGAGAGATAAAAGTTACCGAGAACTTGAAATGGATGGGTCAATCTCAGTAGTGGGGCACCAAAATATAGGCGGTCACTGCACGTCACACATCAGTCCATAGGTGTGGAGAGTTCTTAAAGAGACAGAGCAGCAGTTTCAGCCTGCTGACGTCATGTGGACTCGCTGCTAAATAATGGAGCTTTTCGGAAATTGACCATTTTCACATTCCAGGGTTCTTACTAGATTAAATATTCATATTTGGATGATTTTCTATCAATCTTATTTTTCCCGTAATAGATGGCACGGCCATTTGTAAATTTATATGGGTCTGCTGGCCCTCTCAACCGCTTCCAGCTTTTTTTTTAGCCTTACAAAACAGCTAATTTTGCTGCTTGATATTGCAAATCGGTGTCTACCATATTATTTTAATGTATTATGTTAATTATGAACACACTGGTTTGTAGTGCAAAGAGTTTTAACGTTTACTGGACTTTGTTATTCCAAATCACTCCCTCAACCGTTGTCGTCCGGCAGAAGTGGTAACTAAGTTTTTGTAATTTAATACCAAGGTAATGTTATACGTAGCATACAGTAATTTTATTAAAAATGAAAAAAAAAACTGAAAAAAAATTAGATTTATGGTTTAACTGTGGGAATGGTCATCACAGTCTGTGAACAGGGTCCACATAAATGGGATACAATGCACAGGAATAAATCATAAGGGACTACAGCACCTGCTTAAAGAAAATTGTCAATAAAAAGACGTAATAAATTTCATGAATTTAGTGTTTTTGAATGGCACTTTTGTGTATACATTTGTATAATTTACCCGGCTTTTAATAAAATAAATTATTTTAAGACTTGCTCCCTCAGGAATTTTAGAATGTTTGTCTTTTGATATATGAGCAAATTAAACTGTGATTAACATTATACTGGAAGAGGCTTTTACATGTTGAAACATGAGTATCAATCATGCTTCAAACATGAACTTAGATGCTGCAGTGTTTTTTGCTAATAAGCTGCTAAATAAATCACTGCATTTCAAAAAGGAACTTGTTAACAGATTTTCTGGGTTGGCCTTTAAACTGAGGTCATAACTGAATAGCTTTATAAGCCAGGCCCTACTATGTTTGCTAGTGTTGGATTTTTAAGGAAATAAAACATTTCAACATATAAAACCGTTTCGAAAGAGTTAAAAATCACGTAAGCATCACCAAAACACTCCTGAGAAGCCATAATAATGAGCACAAGATCATAGGTATTATCATAGCAAAATGTTTATTACGATAACAAAATGTCCAGCACACCATCCTGCTAGGAGGTGCACTCATTTTTTGTCATACTGGTTTCAAGTCATTAAATAAACAACTCAAATGTCATTAAAAATAAAAGGGTTTACTTGCAATCTTTTAAAACTTGGACAAAAGAGATCTGGTAGGATACAAATACGCAAAGAAGATGAAAAGAAAAAGGGTGCCAGCATAGAAATATTAACAATTGTTATTTATCCATTTGTAAAATGGTGCATATAAAATCCATAGATCGAAATACACAAAATTCATTTTAAAACCACAAAACTCAAACAGCTCCCCAAGAAATAAAGGTAAGCTAATACAAAAATAAAACCAGTTTAAATTGTTCACAATTCGAGCAACATCATATTAGAAAGGCATCTTATTATCATGTTGAAGTTTGTATCCCCTGCCGGACCATGTTTAGTCTTATATACACAAACACAGAGACATTCATTAATCCACATAGATTACATTTGCTTAAATCAGGGTGCTTCCTGGTTTGGTGAACATAATGAGCTGGTTTTAACTCCTCTTTTAGGTCTATGAAACATTCCATTGAATGCTTCAACAAATCTTCGAGCACAGAACTGGTCTTAATTTGAACCTCTGAAACTAGATCAAGAGTTCAGTCTGACAGCTTTACTGCTTTCTGAGTAACACCATGTGTTAGCATTATCTCTATCCTTCCTTGCAGGACTACAACATTGTGCAACAGAGAAACAATGAAATGAGAGTACAGATGTATTGCAGCCACATTGTATTCCTTCCTTGTGCATAACGTCCTGTCTACAAAACTAATTATTGCACTTTGAATAGTAAAATCCAGCATCACAAAATAACCAGTGAACATGATAAAAGATTAAGGATCTGATTTGGGGAGGGGGAAAAAAAAAGGAGGAAAACGCTGAGGTAAATGTAAAACCCATTTCATGATTATTTTTGTGCAGTAATCAATATCAATAAAACATTTTCCACCACTACCTCGACTCAAACTAATCTTGTTTCATGCTGTGAAATGTGGGGTTTTCCCCTTTAAGAGAGTTGGAAAGCGCAGGAAAATGATTTCAGTCTGTCACTTTAGCAGCCTCGAAGTTGACTGCCAGTTTCCGGTTTTTCCGCTTGGAGGCCGAGCCGGGCGTGTGAGGATTGGCGTTCTGCCTGGGCGTCTTGTGGGTGGACTTATCTGTGGGCTCGTGGGTGCTGATGGGTGGGGGGGTCTTGGGGGCTGATTCAGGCATTGGGGGAGAAGCAGCCAGTCCAGCGCTTGGGGTCTGGCCAGCATAGGCAGAGCTGCCTGACACTTGCTTGGCCTCTAGGTTCTTGGTCCTGCCTGAAACGGTCTTCTTGGTCACCTAAAGTAACAATAGCATGTTATAGCTACAGTTATTTATCAGGATAAAAGGGTCAATGACAAATAAGTGTGTCTGTGATACTCTGTATTTTGAATGAGTTTTATATCAAGTTTATATTTAACGACTTAAAAATATTGTGGTGTAAAATATAAATTAAAAAAAATGTCATAATAAAAACCTCAATACATCCGTGTTTATATTTATTATTTTCTAAAAAGTTTTTAGGCACAGTTTATAAATGTAAATATAATGATTATTGATATAATGACTATTAATCCATAAATATCATAAAAGTTTCTGGGGAGCTCCACCACATGATTTTTACAGCCTGAACTAATCTTGATCAAACTACCGAACATTTTAAAAGACATTTTGACCTTGATGCACAGTCATGAGTAGGGTTGGTAATCCGATTCCGATTTCGGATTCTGCTTATCGATTCCAAATCTTACCGATTCCTAGTTTTGATTCCAATAAGAAAAAAAAAAAAAGTCACACATTCAAACATTCAGATGTCAAACATATTTATTCTGTGTCTATATCATAAATCATTCTGTTTGCAGCTGAATAACATGAGCGGAAATCAGCAGCTGACAGAACACTTAGGCCTACAAGAGGAACTTTTGCCGATGGTTTTAACAAAAATAGCACAGCAATAACATCTAGACTAATATACATTTCAAACATGAAATTGTTAAAGACATGTAAAGAGTCAGTAATAAAATGGGAACAAACAAATCAATTAGAAATAGCATTAATGAACGAACAAATTTCAGATATTGAAAACATTAAGTTTTAACATTAGTTTTAAGTTTTAAAACATCGCATAGTTTTTCGATTCAAAAATAAAATATAGATTTATCCTCATTAAAGTTACGAAAGATATTGAATCTAGATCAGTGAATGATTTTCTTATGTTCTTTGATTAGCATTAGTGACAGGCAGCATGTTTATTAGGCTGCTGTCTCTTTAACATCGAACGCACGCCGATCTAAAAATACTGTTACACAAGCGTTTTCTTTCTCATCGGTTTACATTCATGTAAGACAAAAGTCCTGTTTACGAGGATATACTGACTTAATTTGGGCCATATATCAAAATCCTACTTTTTCTGCAGTGGAAATGCACAGAATGGATCGAGAGCGGACCCTTTTTGCACCATAAATGGTTTAAAATCACAATAGAATGCGAACGCAGGACTCAGAATGCACGTCTTATCGAATCCCCAATTCGTAGAAATTTGGAAGCGGTTCTCGTTACCCAACCCCAGTCATGAAGGTTAATATAACTACCCATTTTTCATGTTTTTTTTTTTTTTTCATTTATTTGCATGTCAGTTAACCACATGATTTTGCTGATTTTGTTTAATATTTGCGAATTTGATTCATATTTTAAAATCTCTTCACATTTATTTGTGGCTCAAAATCTATTTCTCTGGAAATATAATGAACCGCTTTGAGATGCAAACATTGGATCATGAACTACACGTGTGTAAATGATCACAGTGTAATGCTTCGTTCTAAAACAAGCAGTGTAATTAACTATATTGCTATTTAATAAAAATAGACACTACTGTGTGTATCAACTTGATGTCAGAAACGTGCAGCTAGCACCAGAGTATCGATACTATGGAAAAAGAGTACTGAAACGGTTTCAAATATTCTGAATCGATATGTATATATTACAAAAAAAAATCTAGATTTTTGTCAATGTTATTAAGTAGTTCTCACCTGTAAGGGAACAAACTGATTGTGGGATCCGCTGGCTGCTAATGGCACAGTGGCCCGTGCTCCAGGGAAAGTCCCCCCATAGAACGGCTGGCCCTGGTGGGGAAACTGCATCCCCCAATGAAGAGGTCCATAGCCTTGTGGGGGCATCAGAAGACAACCTGTGTAAATGAAACATCAGATCAAGTGCAAATGTAAAAAACAACTGAAATAGAAGAACAGGATTTAACAGAACTTAGACAATATACTCAGACCTGCCGGGGGACCAAACATGGACGGATGAGGGGCAAGTGGCCTCATCTGCTGGACTCCGGGGAATATGGGAGGAGGGAGTGGCAATGAACCCAGTGAGTTCTGCAAAAGACAAAATTATTTCATTTGGCAGTGAACACGTACTAAAATAATTACAGACTCTTCTATTTTTCATTAAGGCACATCATTTATTATACCATGAGAAAACTCTCGTGTAGTACTATCACATATAATTTTATTTATTTTCTGTTAATTAACACATATTGATAATTTCTGGACTATAGTTACCAATCGTTGAAGAGCAAAGAGAGCAGCTTTCTCTTTAGCTTCAGTTTCAGATTGACACTGAGGACCGTGAACCAGCAGGCCATTAGACAACTTCACCTGACACACTGTCAGACTCTGTCAGAAAAAGAGAAAATAAAATAGGTCTCATTCACTGAACTACATACAGATTTGTGCTTGAAATCGGTGAATGAACTTCCAATATTCATATATCAATAACTTAAGCCCAAAAAAAGTATTCTAAATTGAAAAAAAAATATATATATATAATAATAATAAATGTCGGAACTGACACACTGGTCATTCTAAAGAGATCCATTAACTGCTCATTCAAATTAAAATGTTTATTGCACCATATTTTCACACCACACACTGGTCTTGGTGTGAACAGGCTTTTAACAGGAAATTTTTGTCAGATGTTTGCGTATGGATATGAATAATCCACACAATTATTAGTGAATCAAACCCATAGTTTTATGTCAATTATGACAACATATGGCTTGGGTATTGAGCATTTTATTCATCTTCTTCCAACTTTCTGGTAAGAGTTGTTGTTGTAAAGATCTAACCAAATCCAACTAAAAATATAATTTAATTATGATTGTCTTTTCATATCTATTTCTGGGTGGATTTATGGATGATCTTATGCTATCTGTAGGCAGCACATTTTACAAATTGTTTACATTGCATATTAGTAAATAACGATTTTAGTTTAATCCCATTTGTTGATATTCAGTTGTGGGCATTTCATGAGCTCCTGTGTATTTACTGTCTACTAAAAACCACATTATTCCAGATTACACAGATGTGGATGGGGTTTGTGAGATGGACCAACCTGTCTGTTGTGGAGGATGGCAAACTCTGGAGGTCCCATCCCAAGGCCCATGCACACTCGCCCGAGTTCAGAGGCCAGGCTGGGCAGGAGGGGTGGCTGGCCAGCCAAAGGAGGACGAGGAGCCGCTGCTGGCACATCAGTCTGAGGAGTATTTATCCGAGCAGCTGGGAGACAGATATCGCCTCCAATTATTCACGGTGCATCTCAGGTTTGAGGATTAATCATCTAGCTAACAAAGTAAAGTTCCACAGCCTGAAATCTTACAGGACTGATTCTGGTTCTGATTTGACACATTGCAGTACCTAGTTTTTTGCTGGAGCGCCTCTTGCTCTGCTGCTGAACACTGGGGTTTGCTGAATCCTGGCCACCGGTGCAATCAGGGCCACTGGGTCCAGAGTCAATCTTCAACATTTCTTTCAATACCAGAGTTCCTTTCTGCTCAAAGAAAAAAAAAAAGACCATTCAGAAGACATTTAAATAGCCATACTTTCACACTCATTTGTGCTGTGGATTCAGGAACCACGGATTACAAACCATGGCAAAGGACTGTGGGGAAAGAGGCTCTCCTGATTGGTTCTTGGGCTCTGTAGGTGAATGATTCTGGACATGCTCAGAATCCTTTGAGATCTTCAGATTGGCTATAAGCTCCTCAAATTCCGTAGATGCCTGTAAACAAATAAATAAATACTGTAAATTAAAATTATCCTAATTATAGAAAAATCTGGCAATTATTATTTTAAGGTAATGATTTAGATTTAGATTTAAATCATTGCACAACTCATGAGTAATAGTGTAAAGTGGAACATTTATTTAGGATGTTTATGCATTGTAAATTGGCTCCAGCATATCAATTTACCTCCTGCGTTGCAGTGATCCGCACTGTCACGCAGTTGGTTTGATTTAGATAGGAGTTCAATGGGAAGCAAAGAACAGATAATGGTTGTCCTTGCAGCTGTTTGTTCAGGTTTATTTGTAGCTTTTATCTTCCAGAAATACTGGTTGATATAGAAGATGTTTTCAAGCAAACATACAAGGTCCTTAAAGGTATAGATCACCCAAAAATGAAAAGTCTGTCATCATTTCCTCATCCTTCAGTTGTTGGTCACCACTGACTTTCATAATAATATCAAGAAAAAAAACCCCACTATGACAGTTATGGGGGACCGGCAACTGAAGGTACTGTAAGTTGTTTCCAAACATGCACAAGATTCGTTTATCTGTTCAATCTGTCTTTTGTGTTCAGCAAAATAAGTGAATCATACAGGTTTAGAACAACTTGAGGTTGAGAAATTATGATCAAGCAATGTCCTTTCAAACCTATGTGACTTTGTTCTGCAGACCACAGAAGTAGATATTTTGAAGAACTTCATTTCTGGGTAAACCATCCCATTCCACACACAAGCCACAAACCTTATTTGAAGGCCTTTGCACGAAATCCATATTCACATCCTCATTTCTCTTCAGAAGTCTAATATTGCCACCTGAGGCCTGCAAAATCAATAAACACTTATTAAGCATTTAGTACGACATACAGGAGAAAGCCAATAAAGAAAACCTGATGTTAGAATATAAGCTACTATATAAATGCCAAATGTAAAGGTCATTTAATTTAACTAGTGACAGTGATCAAATGCTGGGGCTTGACAGCTGAATTATACTGTTGCGGTGATGTATGAAATATGAAAACATACAAGCTTGCTGGATGGGTCGTTGCCTTGGCTTTGTTTGCTCTGTCCCTCCAGCTGGTGCTGATGTGGCATCGGTCCACTGCTCCTCCCAGCCTGTCAGAAATAACACCAGGTAAACGTCATATAATAACCAGTGATATTTTAGCATCATTACTGTACTCTCTTAGCATTTATTCATATTTTGGATTAGTTTTTATTTTTACATTTTCATTTGAGTTAAGTTTTAGTAATTTTGTGTAACCCTTGTTTTTTTTTTGGTTTTTTTACTCATTTTAGTACTTCGACTTTAAACAAATGTCCCTTTTGCACCTTACTGAAATAAAATAACCTCAATTTCTATTTTCTATTTGTATTTTTAGTTAACGATAAGACTGATCACAAGCACACAGAGTAAGAGAGAGTACTCACCTTATTTTGCCAGTGAGCCGGTGGTTTCTGGGGCATTCCTGAACTCTGAAGAGACTGCCAAACATTACTGAACTCTTTCTCATTCCTAGAGCCCTAGAGGAACACAAAGAAAAGTGTTGGATAATGGATCATGGACAATCCCCAGAGCAGTAAGGCCTATTAACCTCGCACAATTCCTACCTTGTGTTGGTTTTTCTGGCTGAGGGCTTTGTGAGGTGAGTTTCTGTTGCCCTGAGTGTCAGCCCTGAGATTAAAACTCTGTCGGCCATTCTGCTGCTGTCAACAGGAAATTCAACACCATCAGACCATCTTCACATGGAACAACACACTCCCATTTGCATTACTGAACAGGAACCTGTTTGCACTTCACAGATTTCTACTTAATTCCACTTTAATGTAATTACCCCTTAATATTAGGACCAGACTTAGCACACAACTAGTAACTTTTGAGTCGTTGTGCTCATGCAAATCTGTTTTTATATCGGTTCAAATCTTTTTTCCATTTTCTATAAAAAATAAAAAAAAGACCATCTAATAAATAATAATTGCAAAAAAATATATATAAACAATGTCAAAAACTAGTAATATCTGAATGTCTAAAATGAAAAGTAGATTAATATGAATATAAAATCATTTTTGTAACATTTATTTGATCAATCTGAAGTAAATCGAGCCTTACGTCATTAAAAATCTATTCATATAAATCCAATGAAAAGTACAGAGTCCTCGACGAGTTAAATCATCCCAGTCCTGTGCTAAAGTCCAAACTCACTGCTTCAGAGATACTAGACTCTAGCACAAGGAGTGTAAAGGAGGATATTTTATGACCTATTTGCGGTATCAGTAGAGTCGTTGGGGCCATGGTTATGAGGGATGAATGTGTGTCCATTACCTGCGTAGGGATAAACGGTGAGCATGGCGAGTGGTTAAGGCCTCCCAGCTGACTCTTGTGTGAGTAATGAGATGAGGATGAGGGCTGGGGTTTGACGATGGCAGTGAGTTTGTGAGAGCCGTGCTCCTTTCTGCTGCCGTGGCTCAGGTTGATTAAGGCACTGGGCGGCAGTCGATAGCCACGTCCCGGAGAGCACCTGCACACAGAACAGACGCGTTTAGAACCCTGTCTGACACTCACATAAACGACAGTTTAAATGTTTGGTGTGGCTAAGACTTTTAAAGGGGTCATATGATGCTGCTAAAAAGAACATTATTTGGTGTAATGAAATGTGTTTATGTGGTTTAAGGTTAAAAAAAAAAAACATTATTTCCACATACTGTACATTATTGTTTCTCCTCTATGCTACGCCTTCGGAAACGCGTAGATTTTTACAAAGCTCATCGGTCTGAAAAGGGAGGTGTGCTGTGATTGGCCAGCTATCTAGTGCATTGTGATTGGCTGAATACTGTGTGACAGAAATGTTATGACCCTAACATATTGTGATGCCCTGTCCGGCTGGAGCTACTGGACGTAAACAAAAACCCATTATAGACGTGATATAAACATGATTTCTAGTCGTGTCCTCTTTTGGAAGGCAAAACAAAGTAGTTTTGCTTTCTCAACGAAACAGCGTCACACAGCAAAAAACGCAATACTGTACAATATTATAACAATTTAAAAGTTAAACTTTTTTTTTCTTGTAATTTATTTCTGTGATAAAATAATAATAAATTACAATACCGATTTTTGTAACATTATACTTTTCTTTAATGTTACTTTTCTAACAATTTAATGTATCCATGCTGAAAAAAAATATCTAAATTTCTAATCTTTGCATCATCCACTGAGATAAATAACTACTGCACCTGACAGTGAGTCCTCCAGCAAACTCCTCATCAAACAGCACTTCATACAGAACTTCAGCCTCGCGTTCAGCTGATGGAACAGGAAACACAAAGAATGAAGGACAAAACGAGATTCAGAAGGATGCCGGAGAGTTTGCGTTGGGTTTACACTTTTACCTCCTTTGATGCCAATGACGGTTCCTCGAAGGCCGAGAGGAACAGAGAAGCTTTCTCTCACATTGACCACACGGTCAAACAGATGATACTCTGCGTCAGGATCTGGAACAACACCGTGCTGCTGCTCCAAAGGCTGTAGACACACACACAGTATATTTTCTCTCTCTGTCTATATGTACAGTATATAAAACAAATACATATAATATATAAACATCGACAAACACATACCCTAAAAACCAAGTGGGGTTTCACAGTGACCCGTACTTTCTTGTTCATCTTCTTTGCCTGTGAAGCAGAGAGATCAACACATCATCAACAGAAAGACAGGAACAATATCTGGGCTTCTTGAGGTTTGGATGTGATCATCACCTTTGTTTTCTCCAGCTCTTCTTCAATCTTCTCCACAATGCCAGCGTCCAGGATCTGCAGATCACATGAAGCTCGGGAAGAAGAACTGACTGGATGGTTTCTCAGCCAGCCCTGGATCTCCTGGATCTTTTCAGTGCTATTTAAAGCATCACAATGATAAACAGTCACTATTACAAAGTCTGGCATGCTGAAAATGTACTGCAATCGGATTAATTATTGGTAATAAAGTGATATGCATTCTACGTATTAATGCTCGTCTAAAACAGATTCAAAACACACCCATTCTCATCTTCTCCTGGCCAGATGTCATCTTCATAAAAGACGTCATCGTGACTGTTTCGTGCTACAAAGTCAAACAGCTCTGAAAATCTGAGAGACAAGGAGAATTTTTTTAATATCTGCATAAACACAGGCACAATTGCAAGCACACACACGACCTCCAACACAAATACACACCTCTCCAAGTATTCAGCTAAGAGTTCCTCTACAGCAGCCGAGTAGAGCCACTCTTTCTCCGTTCTCTTGGTGTAGCCTGGAACTTCCTCGTTCTTCTTGTTGAACTTGAGATTAAGGCCCACGTTGGCTTTTTGCTCACCATGAGGACTGAACAGAGCAGCATTAATTCAAAAACCAATCAAAAAATGAAAAGAATATTGTTCATTAATGAAAATATCTATACTGTTAAACAACAAAAACAAAATTCTGTGGATGGACCAATATTAAAAAAAGGATGCCCTATACACTGATAATTAAAGATCAAACATCAAAAACTAAAGCCATTTTCAATGCTGCAAGTGAATTTAGCAATCAAACATTATGTACAGTATGAAGAACATCTATTCATTGAGATTTGCTAAAGATACAATTTAAGTGTTATTGATTTCTTAGTGTTTTTAAAGATTAACTTTAAGTGGGGGTAAGATGATGGCAAAAGTAATCTAAATGTTAAACTACAAGAAATGAGCTGTCTAATTAAAATATCCAAAACTGACAGAAATCAGTATCATATATATATATATATATATATATATATATATATATATATATATAAACCGACAACTGTTCTGATCCTGGGGTATATTGTGTATACCTGTGAAATGTATCATGATTCGAGATGGATAAATAATACTAGACATAACATTAACATAACATAATATTTGGTAATCGAAAGAGTTTTAATAAAGTTAAAATTAGGATTAACAATGAGGAAATAGATAGAGTATATAAAAAAATAAATTTCTAGGTGTTATAATAGATCATAAATTATGTTGGAAACCACATATTAATCATGTAAAAAGAAAAATGTCACAATCCATTGCAATATTACATAAAACTAAACATATTCTGAATGAGAATTCATTATATATTTTGTATTGTGTGCTCATAGTTCCATACATGATCTATTGTGTGGAGGTTTGGGGACATGCATATAAAACCAATATAAATCCAATATATATGTTACAAAAAAGAGCAATAAGGATTATAAAACATGTTGACTATCACGAGCCAACTAATCAATTGTTTAGCAATTTAAATGCTTTAAAATTTTTTGATTTAGTAAATTTCTATACTGTACAGACTGTTTGAAATAAGAGAAAGTCAGTATGGAATAAGAGGAATGCATATGTTTAAAAAAATAAGGGTAAGAACTAATACAAAAAATAGATGCATATCTGTCAAAGGGGTTAATCTATGGAATAATTTGCATACGGAATTCAAATTGTGTAATTCACTTTGTAAATTCAAGAAAATGTTTAAAAACAAGGTGGTTAATAATTATTTAATTTAACGGGTATTAAAAAGTTATTTTTCCTTCCTTTTTTTTTCTTTTTTCTTTATATAATTTGTATATGTATGTGTGTCTTGTATTAATCACTACTAGTAAAAAGTGTCGCTCATTTGATTGATAATTATGTACAAAGGGTAGGCGTAATAAGCAGAGGCTTCAGCCTACACCTTTTCGGATATTATGTATAACTTCATTTATTTTTGTATGATTGATTGTCTGTGAGGACCGAATTAAATAAATTTACATTTACATTGTTGCAGAGATGAACATATACAGTGCTTTTAAATAAAAATAAGGACAGTTAATCCAAAAAAAAAAAAAAAAAGGCACTTTTACAGATACTTTGCAAGGCACTATATAGAGAGTACATTGATGAAATAAATCGTATAGAAACTAAACAAACCATCCACTGTTTTATTCATAAACTTGAATTCCACTGACTTTTTCTTGGATCCTCTTCCAATGAAGATGCTTCCGGAGAACCGTGAGACGAGGTAGCTGGTGACACCAAGGCGGGAGGCAAGCACATACCCGGGACTGTACTTCACAGAGTATTTCTGAACAAGAACAAAAGACTATTGGTCAAATCTGAAAACAAAAGCAGACCCAGGCCAAAACTAACAAAGTAAACTGAAAAAAATTAATCCATTAAAATCCTTCTTGACAGACTCAAGACTTACATGCTGGTTCTGTATTAAAGCATCAAGCTGAGGTTCACAGGGTACAGAGAAGACCACTCTGACCCGCCCCTCACTGATGACGTCACTAGAATCTTGCACCTAAGTAAACAGAAAAAATCCTACATAACTGGCATTTAACTATTGGAGCTGGTCCGGAGAGCAGAAAAAACAGTACATACATCTCCCATTGCACCGTAATATGGGTTTCCAACCATAAAGACAACGGTTCCTGGGGGAAACAGCTCCTCCAGTGTCTTGAAGCGAGCCAATGATGAATCAAACGCTTTGATATCCTGAAGTGAAAAAAAAACAAAAAAAAAACAGCATGGTTTAATCATCTGAACAACTTCACATTTTGAAGAACTTCAGGTTCTTGGTTAGAATTCCGGTTAACATTTGGGCTGGTGGGATTATTTACCTTCACGATAGTCTGGTATGGAAAGGGCAGGACCTGTTTGGCAAACTGCTTTTGCAAATGGACCTTTCCGCTCTGACCAATGACATACTTCCTGCCTGTCAGCAGCTGGCCGTATACCACAACATCTGTCTCATTGATCACAATGCCTTTGCGCTTGCCGAAGCTGAAATGCAGATAAAGTCATATTTTACATACGGACAATCATACATTCACACTCAACTTGGCAGAATTTAAAAATATGCAAAGCTTTCTATTCTCTGAACATGCATAGCTGAGATTAAAGGACTACTGAGAAATGAGTTTATACTGTACAGATACCACTACCTCTAGGCATAAAGTATGGTCAAATTTGCAGTGACAATTAATTACACCACAATGAAGGAAAAAAAGTCAGATAAATCACAGTCAGATAATCACATTGCAGCTAAAAAAAAAAATGATGTGAGCCTTTTTTTTGTCCAATGTATACATCAGACAATAAAAGACTGAATCAGATTTGTCTTTTTGAGTCAATTATTAAAAATGACAAATAACGTGAATAAAAAGGGCAGCATACTGCTCTGAGAGGCCTTGAACATCTTTGACCCAGTCCTTCTGCTCTTTATCAGTCAGACGAGTGACTTTAGTAGGCGGTGGTGTGTCACCCACATACAGCACCTGTGATGGTTCATCCAAAGAAAACCTGCAGAGTAAGGAGACACAATTAACAGACTAAAAGAGAGAGTTTGAGTGAGCTACATGACTCCATATGGCAGCAAATCATTTAGAAATATCAATAGAGTAAAAACAAAACAAACTTTGTTTCTCCATCTGAAACCGCTACAACCCGAGCTTCCATCAAATGAGGCCAGTTCACAAACAAAGGCTTTCCAAGAACCAGCGCTGCAACGTCTTCCACCTGGAATACAGTCACATGTTTTACCAAATCACCATAAAACATCATTAATTGAAAAGAAGGTTTTTTTAAGACTTGCAGAAACTCTTGTCTGAGGTAGTCATTAACACAATCAAGTCTACAAGTGAAGCGCCTTTAGTGTGAGGGGACAAACTGCTCACCTGTTCCAGCTCCTGGCTGGCTAAAATCTCCAGCATCATGTTCTCCCCTCTGCTGCTTTGTTGAAACACCGTCACTCCAGTTTTCTTCTTATAAAACTGTGTGAGAAATACAACAGAAAAATCTGCATTAATCCTGTATGATCTGATACTGATCCTCAATAATGGGATAATAAGTGATAATCTGCAGACAGGCAGGTTGTGGATTATTTACCTTATGACGGATGTGCTGTAAGGTGGGGAAGCCACAGAAATAAAGAGCTCCTCTGTCAACCCTATGCCCTACATGATCTAGTGGGACACGCCAGGCATCCATGGGGATCGGTGTTTGCCTAAAAAAACCAAACATGGTGCATGCAATTTCCACAAGACAACATATAATACATCAAGCGCTGACACTGTTCAGAGCGTGCTGATGTGAAGTGTAAAGTATACATGTAAACACAAAAGTGACATTCAAACCAAAACATTATTCAATTTAAAGTTTCTTCATTGTAAAGAGAAAAATCTGATTTACTAATTCAAATTTATGTGATAATTATAAAGTGCACAGTGTAAAAATAATAATAAATAGAACTAATAATAATTACATTTATCTGTAACTGTAAAGTGAAAAGTGTTCATGTAAATACAAATGACACTATATTAAACTGAGCGCATGGTTTATCATCATCATCACACCATGTTAACATGTGAGTGGGTGAAATATACTGGGCAGGCAGGACATACCTGACGTGGCAGTGGAGGATGTTGGGGAAGAGCTGGAGGAGGGGGGAGTTGTAGACATAGTCCAGCTCTTTATCAAAGCAGTAGACGGCACACTCTGTATGTCTGTTCCTGGCCTTCTCTGATGGAGTCAGTTTAACAGTGTAGGGCTCCATAGCAGCTAACAAGCATTTCTGAAAACAAACCAATATCATATCATGAAACTGCACTTCCATCGCAGTCGGTATGGTGAAAAAGATGTTTAAAGCACCTCGTCGATAAACGGGATGAGCACCACGGCTTCCCACTCCTGCTGTTTGCCATTGAGGTCCGTTTTGAAGTCTTGTGGGTAATACTCAACGATGGGTGAGCCCGGTGACGTCATCAGATGCTGTGAAGGACAGAGAGCCAATAAATGAGGGAGAGTTTCTATAAGGAGCATTGACGTGACGGGGACGTGAAGCGAGTGTGTCACCTGGTAACACTGTGGAAGAAGCTCTTTGCTGGCTGAAGGCAGAACAGCCAAGAGCTGCTGGAACGGCATGAAGGGTTTGCCCAAATCAAATGCCAACTTGAGACTAGAGATGTTCCTCACATCAGAAAGGAAGGGAGCATAGTGGTTCGGATAATACCTGTAGAGATTTGAGAGGAAAGCAAAGTCCTTTGAAACAGCCACTGCATCAAAAACAACCCAATTAAATGTTTTTATTTAATACATGTCCCTGATACTTTTAAGTAGATCTGCATAATAGTAATAAAGCATGTATTAATATTAATGTGCATTTAGGAATGCAAAATGGGCCAATCACCTTCAAATACTGGTAACGAGAAACAAGGGCAGTTTTCCGTCATAACATAAACTAGAAATTAAGCAA
The DNA here is from genome assembly GCF_963082965.1 of Carassius carassius. NCBI lineage: Eukaryota > Metazoa > Chordata > Actinopteri > Cypriniformes > Cyprinidae > Carassius > Carassius carassius. The sequence continues at coordinate 21,269,858 of NC_081766.1, read as the reverse complement.
TAAATGTTAGCATTGTAATTTTACAATTATATTGTTCCTAAAAATATATATTTTACAGCGAAATATAAAAAACTAAATTTTTATATTTATATTAAAAATCTAGAAATCTATCTATATACTAAAATCTAAATATTAGATTAATATTAATAATATAATATATTATTTCTTATTATTACCAACAATCAAGTGCATCAAACCTTGATTTTTCTTTTTTTAAATAGAAAAAAAAGACATCTCTCAAATCCCGCAGCTCTCCTTATAAGCACACTTCACTGTATTTTTCCACTCTCTCTATCAGCTCACCAGCTCCAAGACTGAACTCCATGGTAGTAGTAATGCAAGATCCACTGGATCCCCTCCACGTAACATTTAGCCTGATTGGCCAAAAACACACTGCAACATGAAATGGAAAAAAAAATTATCTTCCCGGAATGGTTCATTTTAAGACACAGAGAAAACATGCTTTCATCCTTTCCAAAGTTAAAATGGAGTTGAATGGAGACTCACTCGGAGACGACTTCAACGTCCATCTTGGTCATGTAGTAGGTGCGCTTGTATTGTCGAAACTCTGTTTCAAACATGTCATCATCTTCACCGTCTTCCTCTGTGCCTTCGAGTGCATTGTGGACAATATGAAGCCTTATTTAGAAGCTGAAGGCTTTAAAATATGTTATTGTACTTCATTTTATATTGTGTGCACTAACAGTGTACTTACACAAGAAAGTAATGGGTAGTATAAGGTTACTTATTACTTGGCCTTGATAAGGTTAGGTATAAGGTTATGTTCAGGGTTGTGCATAGAAAATGCACAGGATTATAAAATAAAGTGCAAGCCAATGTCCAGAACAATGATCAACAGTAATGGACATGGGGTTTGGATTTGTGTACCTCTTCCTGAAGTGCTATGAGACTCTTCGACACCATCAAGAGCGGCGAGGCACAGGGAGTCTTCCGCAGACTGGAAAAAATAAGTGGTCCATCAGTGATTAATGACTGAAATGTTTTTCACCGAATAATATATCACTAAGCATAGAATATAGTACATTAGTAGTTTAAAACTGAAACATTCTATAATTTCCTCACCCTGACATTGTGTCAAAACTTTATGAGTTTGTTTACCATGTTAAGCACAAATAAGATTTTAAAAGAATGCTGGTAGCCAAATAGCTGACGGTAGCCATTTACTTGGAAATCAATGGAACTCCATGGCTACCGTTAGCTGTTTGGTTAACCCAAATTAGTGGGTGTGCTCAGCAGAAAAAATTAATTCATACAGGTTTGGAATGATCAAGTGAGCAAATTAATTTTTATTTTTGGTTGAGCTATCCCTTTAAATGACACGGTTTCATTCAATGATTACAGCTGAGACCAAAAGTTCCTATTTTTTAAGTTGCCGAAAATGTCATGCATCAATAGTTCTCTTTTGTGCACTGCATAGAAAAAAAGAAAAAAAAAGAGAGGAAAAAAAAAAAAAAAACAACAACAAACTGATTTGGAATGACGACAAGTCATAGGATAATAAACCATTTAAAAATATATATATATATATATTATTTATTTTAAATACATATTATAGACCAGCAAGAGAACAACACAATGCAACCAGCATTGCTATTGCACAAACTAAGACAAAATTTCTCAATTATCAAAGCCCTATTGATGAAGAGACAAAAGAGGTGAAAGCAGAAACAGCAGCACATTCATTTAGAAGACAGGAACCTGGTAACTAAAACTGAACCTGACTCACAGGAGACAATGGAGGCAGCAAATGGGTACTTCTAACACCCCCTCTTCAAAACTAGGACAGGCTGCTCATTGTTTGTGATGATTTTAAAAGTGAATAAGAAAATTGGATTCTGATATGAGATGAAAAATTCCACCTCATACAGTGTGCTTGGGTGTGCCATCCGTCTTACTGCATTCTGCTCATATTCACCTTACTCTTCTTCATGTCTTTGACACCGGCCTCCTCGGCTGCCAGCCCGGCTGCTTCGTTCAGGTATTTGTTCCCCACCTTACTCTCAAACCACTTCAGATCTACAAACACCTCGCTGAAGTGCTCCCGGTCGAACTGAAAACAGAGAAGAGGGTGATGACAGAGCAAGAGCTGAACGGGGTGGATTTTCAATCAATAACCTTTCCTGGTTATATGAAGATGAAAGAGATGGGTACTCGTCCAAATTCAAAGGCTTTTAACATTTATTGCTCAAAAATATGTACAAAAAAAAGCACAATGGTGCAGAATGTTTTCGGGTATTAAATCTTCTTCAGTGCCATGTGCTACCAAGCAATACCTATTCTGCTTTTCATGTTACAGGTGTTGTCTGTATTTGGCATCCGAGAGGTGACCCATGTCACGAATGCAGTCAAAAACAATTAATAAAAATTGTGTCATTTAGACAAGCTTCCAGAGAACAAATATGTATTTGATTTGTTATATAATTTATTTGGGGAAAAAAATTAAATGACTGATATTTAGTGTGTGTGTGTGTGTGTGTGTTAATCAGATACAGTAATGTACTGTTGAAAATAATAAATGCAAAACACAAAAAAAAATTAAAACATTTAAAAAAATTATCAAGGCATGCTTTTCACACTGTTTCTAAGTAAAAATATTATATTGTGATTTTTATCTATTTAAAATAACTAAAAATACTTTAAAAAAAATAACTTTAAAATATTTCACTATATTGTAAAATGTAATTAATTCATGTGATGACAAAGCTGAATTTTTTCATTACTTATTTTAGTCATTACTACAGTCTTCAGAGTCACATGATACGTAAGAAATCATTCTAATATGTGACCCTGGACCACAAAACCGGTCTTAAGTCGCTGGGGTATATTTGTAGCAATAGCCAGAAATACATTGTATAGGTCAAAATTTTAGAATTTTTTTTTTCTTTTATGCCAAAAATCATTAGGATATTAAGTAAAGATCATGTTCCATGAAGATGTTTTGTAAATTTCCTACCATAAATATATCAATTTAATTTTTGATTAGTAACATGCATTGCTAAGGACTTTATTTTGACAACTTCAAAAGTGATTTTCTCAATATTAAGACTTTTTTGCACCGTCGGATTCCAGATTTTCAAACAGTTGTATCTCGGCCAAATATTGTCCGATTCTAATAAACCATACATCAATAGAAAGCTTATTCAGCTAATTTCGAAAAATTTACACTTGGTTTTGTGGTCCCATATGCTGATTCTGTGCTCAGGAAAATATTCCTATTATCAATGTTGAAAACAGTTGTGCTGCTTATTAATTATGTGTAAACTGTGAAACACTTTTTATTCAACATTCTTTAATGAATTGAAACAGCATTTATTTTAAGTAAAAACCTGTCTAACATTATAAATGTCTTCAGGTCAATTTAATGCATCCTTGGTAAATAAAAATTTTTTAAGTCTTTTAATAATTAAGTAAATAAAATAATACCATAATAAAATAAAAATACCTAACACTCACTTCTGACAACTTCTCAAGGTACTTTTCAAAGTTGGCAAGGTTGAGATGACCGTTTTCATTCAGGTAACCTGATGGAGACGACAGTGATCAGCATTAATCTCAGCATTACGCTTTCATCACAAGTCTGCGCTGTGATCTACTATTACACTGACTCACCCCCCAGACTGGGCAGCACGCTGATGTAAGTTCGATAGAGCAGCGGCAGTGCATCGTGATTGATGTGCAGGTGAGGAAGATGAGGGATGAAGTCGTTCCCCACCAGGAAACCCATCAGAACCCAGTCATCGATGATCCGCTCCAGGTTGTACTCAAATGAGATCTTATTCTGATGGAAATACAGACAGTCAGTATATTGTCTACAATGTCTTTGTCATTCATTTAGCTTTAAGTAAGATTTGTGCCATATAAGAGAGAGTCATATATTCTCACCCTGAGCTCTGAAAACTCATAGTCGATGTATTCCCTCATAAGGGAAAGATGTAGCAGGTGAAAGGTCGTCTCTTCAGGAGCTGTTATCCTACAGAGCAGAAAAACACATTATAAAGAAAAACAATCTTAATGCAAGTGAAAATAATGCCACACTTACCTCTTTTGTGACTTTTTGCCTCCAAAGCGAACCTCCTCCCTGAGGAGAGAAAAGTTAGGCTCATGGCTGGTCAAGCCAAGCATTATCTACAAAAAAAGAGAAATGAGAAGAAAGACAGCTTAAAATAAATCCCAAAATAACTGATATGACTATGACCGAAATGTCTCTGTTATACACAGCTGTACTCACCAGGTCGGCATCCAGACCATAAAGGCAGTGTCTTGTGTTTGGGTCATGACCCGGTTTGGTGGTCTCAGAACGAATGAACTCCATGATCTTGTGCTCTCCTTCACCAGGGGTCTGAGAAGAAACAGGAGTTGGAAGAACTTCACAGAAACACACACGACACAAAGCTTTGAAGCCATGTTACTCACCTCATGACCAGACAAATACACATTCACTCTTTGCCACGATTTGTCTGTGGACAGTTTATTGTGAACAAAATATTTCAGCTGTTCCTGCAGCCTGGCCATGAAATCCGTTCCTACAGAGGTCAAGTAAGAGAAACAGATAACTCATTAAACATTACACATCAGGATTTGTCAGCAAAAAAGTCCCATAAAAAAAAAACACCAGACAGCCAGTAACAACCACCCAATACATGATTTAAACCGTAAAATGTAGATCTTAGCCACGGATTCATATTATGCCTTTAAAGTTCAAATCTGTAGATAGAAAAATAATAGTATATAACATCACTAGGACAGTATAAGACCAATAAAGGTGCACACAAACCAGGGGTGATGCAGTTTGAGTCAAATCTGGCCTCTGTGGGCAAAACTTCACCCTTCTCCAAGGCCTTCTTGATTTTCTCCTCAGCTTCTTTTGCTGACCTTTAAAACACAAAAGGACATCTAAATAAAATTACTTCAGCATTTCAAAAATTCATTTTCATGATACACTACCATTCAACGTTTCGAGGTTGGTAAGGTTTTTAAACTTTCAAGAAGCAATGTGTGTGTTGTGTTTATCTGTCCAAATACAGTTATTTATAAAGTCAAAGTCATTCAGTCAAAAGTCAATGTTATGCTCGGGTCTTCTGCTATACCGGAATCTTCTTCCACGCTGCTGGTTCATCTTGGCCCTGGGTGCAACACCATCAACAGCCATGAAGAACACTTTCCTGGGCTTGATGATGCGGAAGAGCACCTCCAGGTAGTGGAAAATGTCAGCAAAGATCTTCTCTTCAGAAATACGGAAGTGTACATCTTCATCATTGGGGTGGGAACACTGGTGGATGATCCCATTCATATCTAAATATAGGTTGTCAAACTCTGGAATCTGAGATGAAAGAGAGCACATAAGTTGGTAGGTGTAAACTTGACAACATATGACTAATGTCATATGACTAATGACTAATTCTAAAGAGTAGTTAAAAAAAAATACTCCAAACTGCAATTCATATAAGAAACTTTAAGATAACGAAATGCATAACAAGTGAAGACAATACAATGCAACTATTACACTGGTTTTATATACTGTGTTTAGTCTAAATTAAAATCTTTCATTTAAAACTCATAAAAAATGTTTTTGGTAATTTATATCTAATAAATTATTATTATTAGATTTAAAATGAAAATCACAAATGCTGCCTTTGCAACTAAGCAAAATAAATCAATTAACATTGAAAGTTTTAAAATGTCTAAAACTGAAATAACATAAAAAGCTACATAAAATATTTAAGATATATAATTAAGTCAATAATTCCAAAGTACATTCAGCTGATAATTACATCAGTCAAACATATATCTGAATAAAAACGTTGTCTATTATATTAATTAATAGTTAATATTTAAAACAGTGCAGCAAAATATGTTTTACAGTCATTCTGACAAAGAAAGCATGATGGTGCTTCTTCACCTTTCAATAAATAACAAAGAGAAAATCTTTAACAATAAATAAACTAGTAAAATCACTCTCTCAAAACCTAGTGGGCTGCCAAAGTAGTGTGCATTTCTGAGCTTCATAGAGCGTTCCGAATAATGATCGAAATGTTGCTGATTTGATAGTTAAATCAGCTGCTACAGTTTGAGCTCGTGGTTCTCGTCACAGCTGGTCGAATAATTATGATGACAGCTCGATGGAAATCACCTACGTTGCGCAGAGCTCATTGCATTATGAGACACAGTCATTATTATTTACATTATAGAAGTAACTTAATGTTGCTAAATCATAAAGATAAAATTCTCGTCTATACCGAACAGATTCACGGTGGCGGGACAATAAAACGAAGGTTTTAGAGTATGGTTTGAGTTTATGTTCCAAGAGCTGTAAATGAGCTCTATGAGGCCTGTTATATTTAGCCAAACTAGCTCACCTGATGCTCTTTGACAACTTCACTCAGACACGGATACCGCTCCGATATCCAGCGATAAAACTTAGGCACCCCCATTTTTCGTGTAAGTCTTCAAACAACAATAATTAAGAAAAAACTTATGCAGAAGCCAATGTGAGCAGAATTTCATAGACTGATTTTTCTAGTCGGTTGTGTTTCTGTATGAGGCTATGAGCTGTTACTGTCCTGCCAATAACATGTCCGTATGGAAACTCGCGTGATGTAACACCTTGTAATGTCGTTCCGACACTCATAAAACACTAGAAACGTAATATTTGATTTGACAAACGTCATGGACCTAGCACAATATATATGAGAAAATGTACAGGTAGGCCTACTTTTAAATTATGTAATTTTCATAATTTTCATAAGAAAATATCCTTGTACTGGGACAGTAAATCAGGCCGGGAATTTGACTTCACCCCAGGCCACCTCTGTTGCTGCAGTCACCACCATCCAATTCATGTGTCCACCAGACTGCTAAACTCTTTGGCTCTTTCAGCTGTTTGAATTGGGTTATACTTAAAAAATAAATCAAAATCCTTATACTGTGGATGGGCAAAATAATCAAATGAAATATCAAGAAGTATCAAGGCATTCACTGTCTCTATCATCTTTCTATTAATCCTTCGCTCTCTCACTCTGCACATTGAGTTTCTCTGCAATATGAAATAAGCACTTTCAATAATCTATATTAATTTATGCAGCCATCAATTGTATGTCCCAATGATCACAGTCCTACTACTGATGACCTTATAAATCATAAAAGCACATATTTTTATGTGAGTAAAAAAAATATATATAGTCATGTTTAGTTTTGTTTATAGCTTAAACTTTACCTGAAGGTTCCTGCTCTGACTCAAAAGCTGAACTGTCCACCCTCTCTTGTTCAACAGCAGGAGCACTAGCAGCACTCGTGCTACTGTTGCTTCCTTCGTCACCTTCAAAATAAATAAGCATTGTACACTAGGCTACATAATTGGAAAATCAATTTCTGGTCAAATTAATTTTTTTTGGCACTAAAAAAATACTGTATCTTCATATGTAAAACAGTGTGATAGTTTGTCATTAAGATGCTCTTTTAAAACATCTATCATTATATACATGTTTTATATATATATATATATATATATATATATATATATATATATATATATATATATAATTTTTTTATTTTGATTTTTTTATAGATTTTATCTATTGTAAGTCGCTTTGAATGAAAGCGTGGTTTTAGAGTCACGGTCTCGGTATAGTTGTATGTGCTATGTTTATGGAAAAACTATACTTTCAAAATATATATATATTATCATATCATTAACAATATTCTAACTACAAGCAACAGCACAAATAAATACAATAGAGTAATGATACAAATAAAATAAACTGACTTTCAGGGTTTTTTAGGTATGTCTTGCATTAGTTTTTAGGTACAGAAATTAAATAAAGTAATCAAATGTAAAACAGCATTGCATTTTGGACTATAAATTAAAGATTATTCTTTATTAAAGTAAAAAAGCTTTTTAATCAAGAGTAGTGAGTGATTTCTTGGTTGTTGCTGTTCGATTAATATAAAGACTGTCACTTTAAGAGAATGCCCGGATACAGTGTTCGTATTAGTATTGAACAAGAGTGAATGATTTGTAGAGGTTTTTTCATGGCTGTTGTTGTAATGTCTGGGAATCCAGAATGCGCATGAATCAACAGAAACATATATTATTTGAACCCTGTTATGAAAATTAGATCGTGCGCAATCACACATGCGCATTATCATCAGCTCCTCGGTTCTCGAATCGGACGCGTCTGACAGAAACGGTTCTTGACTCGAGAACGAGTCATTATCTGGCTCGGCTCGGTGTTCACCTTCAGTTCTCTCTACACAGCAGTTCAGTCAGTGTACTGTTACATGAATTACTTCGGGATATTGGTTTGTTTTAACTCAGAGGGAGTGTCAGCCACATTAAACAAAGTTTACAGCATAAGTCTTTTGCGGATTAATGCCAATTGGAGACGCGAACCGTTAAAAACGATTCAGTTCGATTTGGTGAACTGTTTCAAGAAGATCCGGTTACATCGAATGATTCGTTCGCGAACCGGATATCACAAACTGCTTTGTTTTGAACTGTCTTACAACAGACACGGAAGAGAAGACAATGGTGAATAAAGTCGTAGTTTTTGCTATTTTTGGACCAAAATGTATTTTCGATGCTTCAAAAAATTCTAACTGACCCTCTGATGTCACATGGACTACTTTGATGATGTTTTTCTTACCTTTCTGAACATGGACAGTATAACGTTCAAAGCTTCAATGGAGGGACTGAGAGCTCTCGGACTAAATCTAAAATATCTTAAACTGTGTTCCAAAAATAAACGGAGGTCTTACGGGTTTGGAACAACATGAGGGTAAGTTATTAATGACATAATTTAGCAAATTGGGCGAACTAACCCTTTAATAGCAACATTTTATTATTATGTGCAGAATTTTCTCTTACTGATACATGGCATTTTTTTCACTCTGATTTACACGAATTCACTTGGTCTAATAGAAATAGATCTTCCCAATCAAGAATTGATCTCTTTTTGCTCTCTTGCTCAGCTCTTCAGTTTGTTAAAGATATTTCTCATTCATTTGCACCCCTGTCAGATCATAAACAAATAAGCTTAAAATTGTGTAGTAATGCTGATAAAATTCATAGGTTACGTGGTTATTGGAAGTTTAATGATTCACTTTTAAAAGATGCTCCCTTTAATGATAATATTAAAAGATACTTTCAGATGTATTTCCAAAAAAAACTGAGGACAGCTATAAAGTGAATTTTTTAAGGCTAGGCAGATTGCTATCAGACGAAGTAAAGACTTAAAAGCCTCTAAAAATAAAAATATAAATGAACTATTAAATAAAATAAATATTTTATTGCAAAAATAAAACTAACTCCTGAAGAAGAATTACATTTAAGGGAGTTAAATCTTCAAATTAATCAAGCCTATTTGGACTTGGCTAGAGGGGTTATAAGATCTAGAGCAAAATGGCTCGAGGAAGGAGAGACCAATTCCAGTTATTTTTTTGCATTAGAGAAGAGGAATTGCAGGAAAAATTAATTAACCGCTCCTTAATATTAATGGTGTCAGATGCACAGATCCAAAATTAATTTCTACTTTTGTTACTACCTTTTATAATGACCTTTACACCTCTGAATTTAATATGGATAATTGTGAGAATTTTTTGGAAACAATTAGAAATCATATTCCTGTCATTGATAATGATTTTAAAGATATTTGTGAGGCCACTTTGACAATAGAGGAAATTAAATTGGCTTTATTTTCTATGAAAAAAAAGAAATCCCCTGGTGTTGATGGTTTTTCCATAGAAGTTTACATTCATTTCTGGGATTTAATACCCTCCCCTTTGCTTCTTATGTATAGTGAATGCATTGCTCAGAGAGAAATGACTTCATCAGTGAAACAGGGTATTATTTCCCTTATCCCAAAGCCTGAAAAAGATTCTCTCTTAATTGATAATTGGAGACCAATTACACTTCTTACAGTTGATTATAAGATCTTGGCCTTGGTATACGCAAATAGATTACAATTTAAGATTAATCATATTATTTCAGAAACACAGTCAGGTTTTGTTAAAGGCATGCACATTAGTAATAACTTAAGATTTGTTTTAGATTTATTGGATTATGCTGACTTTGTGAAATCTGATGCTATTATGCTTTTCTTAGACTTTTATAAGGCCTTTGACACCATTGAGCATGAATTTCTTCTGCAATCTCTTAAATTGTTTGGTTTCGGGTCTTCATTTGTTAATATAATTGAAATTTTTTATAAAGGAATTACAAGCTCTGTCATAGTTAATATGTTCACCTCACAAAGATTTTTATAAGACGTGGTGTCAGACAGGGTTGCCCGATTTCCCCTTTTTTATTTATTTTGGTTACTGAATTATTATCATTAAGTATTATGCATAATCAGAATTTTAAAGGTATTTCCATCTTTGATAGGGAAGTTAAAATCTCTCAGCTAGCTGATGACACCACTCTTTTTTTTAAAAGATAAAAGTCAACTTTCTATAGCCATTCAGATAATTAAACAGCTCTCGTGTGCTTCTGGGCTAAGGCTAAATTTGTCCAAATGTGAGATAATGTCACTGCATAAATGTGATGACACATTAATTCAGGGTATTCCAGTTAAAGACACAATAAAGTATTTGGGTATTTATGTATCAAAAAATGTAATAGCCAGACAACAACTTAATTTTTCTAGTAGATTAAAGAAGACTCAAAATATTTTTAATCTTTGGCTACAAAGAGACCTCTCACTTTATGGTAGGGTTCTCCTCTCTAAAGCGGAAGGTCTTTCTCACTTCGTCTATCCTTCACTTTCTTTATATGTCAATGATTGTACTATTAAAGGTGTTAATAAACTTTTCTTCGACTTTATATGGAAAAACAGGTCTCATAACTTAAAAAAGCAGTGATATCTAGTTGTAGAAGTGATGGGGGACTTGAAGCTATAAACTTTCATAATACCATTTACACGTTTAAAATAAACTTGCTAAGAAGATGTTTAATAAATCCAAATTCTTAATGGTTCTTTATTCCTAATTATATATTCAATAAAATTGGAGGGCTCCCCTTTATCTTAAAATTTAATTATATGCATAATAAACTCCTGGTTAAATTAGCAAATTTTCATCAACAGGCTCTTCTTGCGCGGAAGTTGTGTTACGTTCACAACTTCTCACCACATAAAACTCTCTTCGGGAATAATATGGATATAACTGTTAGGAACAAGTCTCTTTTTTCACTAATTGGTTTAACAGAGGTTTAATTTATATTTTTTCTTTATTTGACAATTTTGGCAATGTCTTGTTGTATGAACGCTTCATGACTGTCCATAACTTTTCTATTCCTTTCAAAGAATATAATAATGTTCTTAGAGCTATTCCCTCAGGTTTAATGCATCTGGTTAAAGGCCATATATTATACACCAAAAGAGATATGAAGGAATCGGCTTTGTTACTGGGCGGCATTGGCATTTATGACAAGAAATGTAATAATAAACATGTTCGCCAGATATTTCAAAAGAGAGAACGCATTGTTCCTCGAGGTAGATCCCATTGGGCTGCTTTAATTAATAATATAGATTGGAGAAGAGCGTGGTTGTTGCCTCATAAATATTTTCTTCCTAATAAGACCAAAGAAATTCACTTTAAAATACTGCATAAATATATATATAAAAAAAAAAATATATATATATACATAAATATATATCCTGTTAACTCATCTGTTTCCAAATATGTTGATATTCCTAGTACCTGCATATTTTGTGGCAATGAAGAGGAAACCCTAATACATTTATTTTATTCTTGCGAGTTTGTTAAGAAATTTTGGCTTGACTTATATTCCCATTTAAACAAACCCCCTATCTTTGCACAATATTTTAGCTTGAAAGATATTACCTGTTATTACTCTGAATCTGCCAACAAATCTAAAGAGTATATATTCAACTTTTTTATTTTGTTCGGCAAATAAATGCACAATAGTCTCTGGGTGCTGTTTGCAAAAAGAAGAAATTTGTATCAATATCTTTTTGAATTTCTTTAAGAAGGTATTAACAGGATAAACGTAGGATAATCCGAAAATAAACTTCTCTTATCTTATTAGTAATTAAGTATCTATAAGGAATCAGCCAAATTTTCCTCCAGGCAATACCAAAAACAAAGGTATTCCAATAAACCGTGACATTTGGAATTGAAACATCTATGTATTAGTAGAGGTGGATGAAAATCAATATTTCCCCAACATTGTAACAGTAGGGTCTAGGGAAGGTAAAACAGAGGGGCAGGGGATATGTTGAAATGATCGAATAACTCCAGATGGTATGGCATCGAATACAATAGCAATTTCTTTAGGGGTAATGAGAATGTTAAAACGATTTAGAAATTCCTCATAGTTTAATAAAAGGCCATTTGCATTAAATAACTGACTTACAAGCAAAATATCTGTCTCAAACCAGCACTGGAAGAAACGTTTTTCTATAGATCTTATATGATCTGTTTTTATATAGAATATCTCTGTTATTCCATATAAAATATTTGAGGAGAAAAGTTATGTTTGTATAGAGAAGACCAAGCGAGAAGGACCTGCTTATGGAATTTAGATAATTTAGCTGGTATTTTTTCAACATTATAATTGCAAAGCAATAAAAAATTAAATCCACCAAATTTGGAGAAATATAATGTGGAATAAAGTTCCAGACTGAGGTTGGATTTTTGAGAGTGTTTAGCTCAATTAATTTTAAGAGTATTATTAAATGTGCAGAAATCTAACATATTGAGACCACCATTTTCATAAGTATTCAAAACAACAGATTTCTTGATATAATGTTTTCCATATGAAATTAAATACAATTTTGTCAGTACTTTTGAGAACGTTGTTATCAACATGGAGAGAATGAGCAGCATATAATAATCTAGATATTCCCTCCCCTTTGGCAAGTAATATTCTTCCCCTCAGAGATAAGTCTATTTGCAGCCATAATTAAAATTTCCTTTGTGTTTTCTCAATAATTGGGGAAAAATTTAATACACATCTATCATTTTGATGTTTACATATAGAGTTACCTCATCTTTAATTGGAATATTATTAATTGTAGAAAGGTTACACTCTTTAATTGAAAGTAGTTCACATTTAGACAAATTTTAAAAAAGACCAGAAGCTCTAGAAAAACTTTCAACTGTGCTGATGGCAAAAGGGACCAAAGGGGCATCTCTTAAAAAAGAGCAGTGTCATATGCTAATTGGCTGATCTTTACTTTTCTTTCTGCAATGAGAATCCCTTTCAAGGTACTTTTATTAATATAGTGTGAGAAAATCTGGGTTCCAAGGAGGAAAAGATAGGGTGAGATAGGGCATCCTTGCCTGATGCCCCTCTGAAGATTAAATCTGGGTGACATACCAAAACTAAATTTCAATGAGCAATTACTATTAGCATAAAGTGTCCTAATGGCATTATAAAATAAAATCACCAAAGCCAAATTTTTGAAGGCAACGGAAAATAAAAGCATGCTCCACGGTGTCAAATGCATTGTAGAAGTCTACAAAACAAATTAAACTTTCCTTTGAAATAAAATCAGAATAGTCAAGGATGTCTAAAATTAATCTGCTGTTATTAGAAACGTGCCTGTTTTTTATAAATCCAGATTGAGATTCATCAATTAAATAGCTCATCACTTTCTGTAATCTCTGGGCCAAGATTTGAGCTAGAATCTTGTAATCAGTATTAAGTAAACAAATTGGACGCCAATTTTCAATAAGAAGTGGATCCTTTTTGGGTTTTGGAATCAGAGTAATCACACCCTGTGTCAAGTTAGGAGGAAGAGAAGTTTTCAGAATTATCTTTGCATACACTTCTGCAAGAAATGGAGCTAAGGGTTCAGAGAAGACATTATAAAATTCTGCAGTAATACCATCATTCCCTGGAGATTTGTTAATTTTAAGATGGTTAATAGAATCAATGATTTCTTTAAGGGAAACCAGTTCATCACACCGATTTTTGTCATCAACCTCTATGGTATTCAGTTCAACTATTGAGTCTAAAAATAAGGATGTGTCATCCTCATCAAACCTAGAGGTATATAATAAATTATAAAGCTTATAGCAATAATTAGAAATTTTCTTGGGATTATCTGTTATGATACCATCAACACTGAGTTTAGTCATGCTATTATAACTGGCATTAGATTTCTCTAACCTGAAGAAGTATGCAGAATTTTGTTCACCTAGCTCCATCCATCTCCTCCTAGATCGCACAAAAGCTTTACATTTATAAAAATCAAGTTCGTTTTGTAATTTAGAAAGCAAAGCAGTTTCATATTTGAGAGATATTCAGGGGGCCTCTGAGTAATGACAGCACTTAACGGTATTATGAGATAATAAAGAGCTATTTAACTTCCAATATGATGGTTTGATGGAATTTAAAGTGCTTACCGAAATCTTAATTTTTATATAGATAACCTTATGATCAGTTAGGCAGAATATCAACTAAAGTATTGGAAATGTCAGTTGATTTAGAAATCAGCCAAAAGTCTATACGAGAAAAATGAGAAGCAGCCTTGTTGCTCCAGGTAAATGCTTTTCGTATTAGGGAATTTGGACCTCCAGACATCAATCACATCAAGTCTCTTCATGAACTGTTTAAATTTTAAATTAAGAGATGAGGGTCGGCTGGGAGGCCACTTATCAAGAACACAGTCAATTGCAATATTTAAATCCCCACCTATAACAAGCAGAGAGTTTGGGAATTTTTTTTCAGCCAGTATAGCAGTCTGCTTTTCTATATACTCAAGCATTCTCAGACTTTGAATTAAATCCATAAATATTTGCCATAATAATAAAAGTTGAATTAAGATCAATGACGTGACACAAAAAATGTCCATATGAATCATATTCCGAGTGTAATATATTCCCTTTAAATACATTCCTTAGAGAAGTAACTCCTGCAGAGCGTTCAGTTCCAAGGGAAAACCAAAAGTCATTACCCCATTATGATCTCCAGAATTTTACATCATTAACAGATGAATGGGATTCTTGGAAAAAACAAAAATCAGGCTTCAATTGTTTCGCAAATAAAAATAACGCTTTCCTTTTCACTGTGTCAAAAACAAATATATAAAAGAACTGTAGTAACAAAAAAGCAATGAAGCTTAGGGCAAAAAAGGGAACACCCCAAACTCTGCATTTAGAACAAGAGTCAGTGTTAAGTGAACCAACTTGTCATATAACAATTTGACAAATTCCAGACAAAAGGTTTTGAACTATACTTAAAAAGATATTAAGGCACAAAAACCAAAGAACACGGCTGATCTGCAACAAAAGATCCTGGACTAGCCAGCCGCAGGACAACAAACTTCAAGGTGGCAGAATGATTTCTTTGCCTTCAACAAATGCTCGGGCTCTGACATAGTATGCCTTTCTTCCTGCATCCCTCGCACTTTTAAATGCAGGCCACAGCTTTTTTTTCCTTTCTCTGTCTTCCTCACAAAAGTCTTCGGCAAACCGTAGTTTCAGTAGTCAGCTAAGACGTATATGGGAACTCCTCCCTTCTCCACTTTCGCTGAAATCTTATGGGCTAACGCCAGTTGGGGACAGCTGCATGCAAATACTGACAGGTCAGCGGGCAGTATAAAATGCATGGACGCCAAAATTATGTCAGAATCTCTTTCTTGACCTGAAGGACGCAGACCGCAAGACGCTTCTAAACGCTCCAGTCACTCCATCCGGCCTCTTTGGTGAAGCTGTGGAGTCGGTCACAGAGCGTTACTCCGAGACACAGAAGCATGCCAAAGCGATGAGCCACGTGATGGCCCGTCGCTCACTCCAGTCTTCATTCAAGTTTTCAATTCAATTCAAGTTTATTTGTATAGCGCTTTTTACAATACAAATCATTACAAAGCAACTTTACAGAAAATTATGTTTCTACAATATTTAGTAGTAGCTAGTAGTTTGTGCACGTTTGACAGGATTTTAGAAAAATAAAAATAATAATAATAATACAAGACGTAGTCAGCTAGATGATGAACTATCAATATTATTAATTAATAGTAATTATAGGATGCAGTCACACATGTAGCAATAATTGTTAGTTCTGTTTGTTGATTCAAGGTTAGGATCATCTGGGGTCCTCTGAGGGTCAGCATCATCTCTTCTCAGGTGTTCTGGATCCAGACTGGAGCTTGTGTAAATCCTAGTTACCACGGGATGTAAATCCCGTGGCAAAACATAGAAACAAAATAGAGACATCATTAGCATAGCTGCTGATCCAACAAAGTAAAATTAGTTTAACCCAAGCTAAAGAATAAAAATGCAGATGCAACTACACTCACAATTTAAGAGATACATTATTCGAATGCTTGGCGAAAGAGATGCGTTTTTAATCTAGATTTAAACAGAGAGAGTGTGTCTGAACCCCGAACATTATCAGGAAGGCTATTCCAGAGTTTGGGAGCCAAATGTGAAAAAGCTCTACCTCCTTTAGTGGACTTTGCTATCCTAGGAACTACCAAAAGTCCAGCGTTTTGTGACCTTAGGGTGCGTGATGGGTTGTAGTGTGGTAGAAGGCTAGTTAGGTACGCAGGAGCTAAACCATTTAGGGCCTTATTGGTAAGTAATGATAATTTGTAACAGATACGGAACTTAATAGGTAGCCAGTGCAGAGACTGTAAAATTGGGGTAATATGATCATATTTTCTTGACCTGGTAAGGACTCTAGCTGCTGCATTTTGGACTACCTGTAGCTTGTTTATTGACGAAGCAGGACAACCACCTAGAAGTCCATTACAATAGTCCAGTCTAGAGGTCATGAAAGCATGAACTAGCTTTTCTGCATCAGAAACAGATAACATGTTTCGTAGCTTGGCAATATTTCTAAGATGGAAGAATGCGGTTTTTGTAACATTGGAAATATGATTTTCAAAAGACAAATTGCTGTCTAATATAACACCCAGATTTCTGACTGTAGAGGAAGTAACAGTACATCCGTCTAGTTGCAGATTGTAATCTACAAGATTCTGTGTGGTGTTTTTTGGTCCAATAATTAATATCTCTGTCTTATCCGAATTTAATTGGAGAAAATTATTTGTCATCCAATCTTTTACATTTTTAACACACTCTGTTAGCTTAGATAATTGGGAAGTTTCATCTGGTCTCGTTGAAATATATAGCTGAGTATCATCAGCATAACAGTGGAAGCTAATTCCGTATTTTCTAATAATATTACCAAGGGGCAACATGTATATTGAAAATAGAAGGGGACCTAGGACGGATCCTTGTGGCACTCCATATTTTACTGATGATAAATGAGATGACACCCCATTTAAGTAAACAAAATAGTAGCGATCGGACAGGTAGGATCTAAACCATCTTAGAGCCTGCCCTTGAATACCTGTATAGTTTTGTAATCGATCTATGAGTATGTCATGATCTATGGTGTCGAACGCAGCACTAAGATCAAGTAAGACTAGAAATGAGATGCAGCCTTGATCTGACGCAAGAAGCAGGTCATTTGTAATTTTAACAAGTGCAGTTTCTGTGCTATGGTGGGGCCTAAAACCTGACTGAAATTCTTCATACAGATCATTTTTATGCAGGAAGGTGCTCAATTGAGCAGACACAACTTTTTCTAAAATTTTAGACATAAATGGAAGATTTGAAATAGGCCTATAATTTGCCAGTACACTAGGATCTAGTTTTGGTTTCTTAATAAGAGGCTTGATAACCGCCAGCTTGAATGGTTTTGGGACGTGACATAAAGATAACGACGAGTTAATGATATTGAGAAGCGGTTCTTCGGCTACAGGTAACAGCTCTTTTAGTAATTTAGTGGGTACAGGATCTAATAAACATGTTGTTGGTTTAGATACAGTGATAAGTTTATTTAGCTCTTCCTGTCCTATATTTGTAAAGCACTGCAGTTTATTTTTGGGTGCGATGGATGAAACTGAAGTGTTAGACGCTGTAGAATCTACATTCGCTATTGTATTTCTAATGTCATCTATTTTATCAGTGAAGAAATTCATAAAGTCATTACTATTTAACGTTGGTGGAATATTTGAATCAGGTGGCGTCTGGTAATTTGTTAATTTAGCCACTGTGCTAAATAAAAACCTTGGATTGTTTTGGTTATTTTCAATGAGTTTGTGGATATGCTCTGCCCTAGCAGTTTTTAGAGCCTGTCTATAGCTGGACATACTGTTTTTCCATGCAATTTTAAAAACTTCCAAGTTAGTTTTTCTCCATTTGCGTTCAAGACTACGAGTTACTTTCTTGAGAGAGTGAGTATTACTGTTATACCATGGCACAGTACGTTTTTCTCTAACCTTTTTCAATTTGATGGGGGCAACAGCTTCTAATGTATTAGAGAAAATAGTGCCCATGTTGTCAGTAATTTCGTCTAATTCATGTGTATTTTTGGGTACAAATAGCAGTTGAGATAGATCAGGCAGGTTATTTGCGAATCTGTCTTTGGTGGCTGGAACAATAGTTCTGCCCAGACGGTAACGCTGAGACATATAGTTAATATCAGTTATACGCAGCATGCACGATACAAGGAAATGGTCTGTAATATCATCACATTGGGGTACAATATCTATAGCAGTAAGATCGATTCCATGCGATATAATTAGATCTAGTGTATGATTAAAACGATGAGTGGGCCCGGTGACATTTTGCTTGACTCCAAAGGAGTTTATTAGGTCAGTAAACGCAAGTCCTAATGTATCATTTGCATTATCAACGTGAATATTAAAATCTCCCATGATTAGCGCCTTATCAACTGTAACTAGAAGGTCTGAGAGGAAATCTGCAAATTCTTTTAGGAATTCTGTATACGGCCCTGGTGGTCTATACACAGTAGCCAGAGCAAGAGATACATTAGATTTCTTTTGCATGTCTGACAGTGTAACATTTAGCAGAAGTATTTCAAAAGAGTTAAACCTGTATCCTGTTTTCTGGGTAACATTGAGAATATCACTATATATTGTTGCAACACCTCCTCCACGACCAGTCTGACGGGGCTCATGCTTATAACAGTAGTTTGGTGGAGTAGACTCATTTAGACCAAAATAATCATTTGGTTTTAGCCAGGTTTCAGTCAAGCAGAGTACATCAAAACTATTTTCTGTGATCATTTCATTTACAATAACTGCTTTGGGTGTGAGTGATCTAATATTTATGAGCCCAAACTTTAAAAATTGTTTTTGTTCATTTACTTTACATTTTTCTGGTTTAATTACGATAAGATTTTTTCTAGATCCTACATTATATTTTGACCTCACTATTCGGGGAACAGACACAGTCTTAATAGTTTTTACAGCACAAGTACTTTTATCATTTAAGCGGGTGGAACAAAACTCATCATAATAGTTATTAGAGAATTGTCTTACTAGTCACATGGAGCGAAGTGTCCTGGAGATGTTGTCAGAGAGCAGCTCCGCTCCGATTCTGCTGGGGTGTAATCCATCAGCGCGAAACAGCCTAGGACGCTCCCAGAAAAGATTCCAGTTATTAACAAATAGCAGTTTCTGTTCTTTACACCATGACAACAACCATTCATTTAAAGCAAAAAGTCTACTGAACCTTTCGTGTCCTCGTCGATACGTGGGCAGTGGTCCTGACACGACGATCGTCGCCGCGGGTGTCGTGCTGCGAACCGTCTCGATCAGGCTGCTGAAGTCCCTCTTCAGCGTCTCCGTCTGCCGCAGCGTGGTGTCGTTAACCCCGGCGTGAAGCACGACCGCTCTGGGGCTCTCGTCGACCTTCAGGATCGCGGGTATCTGCGCAGAAACATCGAGAACACGAGCACCAGGCAAACAATGAGTGTGCACTTTACCTTCGGCTAACGTAGCACTTACGTGTCGGACGATGGAGTCTCCGATGATCACAGCGTCGCGTCCTGTCTCGCGGAGGGGAGCGAAGCGGTTCCGGATGGAGATGTCGAAGGCAGGAGGGGGAGAAGTCGTCGCCCGGGACCCGGCTCGCGTCCTCCGCTGTGGATGCACCCAGGGTCCGTGGTGTCCCGGCGTCGCAGTGAAGGACATCTGGGAAGATCGCGTCCTGGGTGCACCGGGCCTGTGCAGAGAAACACACGGAGTAGACGTGGTGGGACTGTTAACAGATCGCTGTATACTTACCCCGGACTTGTGAGCATCAGCCCGGGATGATTCCAGCGCGGTTCTCCGCTCTCTCAGCTGGGCCTGCCTCACCTCCAGGTCGCGAATCTGCTTTCCCACGGCCTCGAGCTGCACAGAGTGGAGACATTCATCCGCCATTAAAGCAAGTAACAGTGAGTACAGCAGTGGTAATGTGTGTGAATAGAGTATTAGCAATGTTAGCGCAGTTAGCTGCAACCACGCCGCTGATGCTAACGGGCTAAAAGCTAATAGCGGACCCGGGAGATCAAAATAAAACTAGTGATAGCGAGGCGCTCTGATTGTTTTTGTTGTAGAATACAATAGAGGATATATTCACACGTTATATAAACGGAAACGATGATGTATACAATTGATTTTTGAGTTAAAAATAGTCAATGAAAAGAATATAGTGACGGAGCTCAAACGCAGTACAGCCGCCAACAACAAACAGGAAGTGAGTCCACGGATAGTTTTCATCCGTGAGGTCCTTCATCCGTGAGGTCCCGCTCTTCTTCGGCACCTCCCCAGGCTCAAGGACCGGTTGGACAGCCACTGAAACAGATCTTGGCTCAGATACAGCCCGGGGACTGGTTCGCTTCAGTGGATATAAAAGACGCATACTTTGATATTCAAATAGCGACATGCCACAGGCGCTTCCTGAGATTATGCTATCCTGGCTTATCAGTATTCAGTGCTTCCGTTTGGACTGGCCCTGGCCCCCCGCACATTTTCAAAGTGTGTGGACACAGCGCTTTCTCCCCTCAGATCGAGCGAATTGCGTGTCTTGAATTATCTGGACGATTGGCTGATTTTAGCTCACTCAAGAGATGTGCTAATCAGTCACGTGGAAACACTGCTTCACCATCTGGATATGATGGGACTGCGTGTGAATATGCAGAAGAGCGTGTTTTTACAGAGTCAGAATATAACATATCTGGGAGTATGTTTGGACTCGATGGCGATGCGAGTCCATCTCTCTCGGGAGAGCATAAAGGCAATCTCATTGACTCTGCACCATTTCAGACCGGGCAGGTCGGTTTCACTGAGGGAATTTCAGAGGCTTCTGGGACTGATGGCGGCGGCTTCTTCAGTGTGCCATCTGGGTCTGCTGCATATGCGGCCACTGCAGTTTTGGCTAAAAACTCGAGTTACGCCAAAGACGTGGTCTTCGGGCCACAAGCGAATTACGGTCCCTCACAGTTGCGTCAGCACTCTGAAACCATGGAAAAGCCCGGATATTTTCAGCCCAGGAGTTCCTTTGGGTATAGTGACACAGCGCATAGTTGTCTTGACGGACGCGTCAACTTCAGGCTGGGGAGCAGTGTGCCTGGGTCAGAGTCACAGAGAACATGGCATTTGGTCAAAATTGGAGCAGCAACATGTACTGATTCAAACTGACAACACGTCTGTGGTCTCGTACATAAATCGCCAGGGCGGCGTGCGCTCCAGAGCTCTATTCAAACAGGCAGCGAGTCTCCTGTTGTGGGCGGACCGACACTTTCTCTCCATAAGAGCGGCGCACATCCCCGGTATCCTGAACCGCGGAGTGGACATGCTTTCGAGGAACGGGATTCCTCAAGGAGAGTCGAGGCTTCACCCAGGATCAGTTCAAATGATTTGGGATCGATTCGGGAGGGCGGAAGTGGATTTGTTTGCCACAAGTGAGAACACGCACTGTCTGACGTTCTTCTCGCTATGTCACTCCCCTCTGTCAGGAGATGCTCTGACATCGCGCTGGCCAGAAGCCAGACTTTACGAGTTTCCTCCTGTGAAGATTCTGCCTATGGTGTTGTGCAAAATCAGGGAGGAAGGAGCGTCAGATATACTTGTGGCCCCAAACTGGCCTAATCAGCCCTGGTTCGCGGATCTGAGAGAGTTAGTGGTTGCTCCCCCATGGCAAATCCCCCTCAGGAAGGACCTGCTGTCTCAGGCGAATGGCACGATATGGCACCCCAGCCCCGAGCTGTAGAACCTTCATGTGTGGCCACTGCGGGGACTGTTTGGTAAAGACGCTCTGGTAGTCAGTTTTCTCAGGGGAGCAAGGAGATTGTGTCCTTTACGGTCGCCCTCCGTACATACATTTTCATTGGAGGGACAGAAAGCTTTCTGACTAAATCTTTAAACTGTGTTCCGAAGATGAACGGAGGTCTTACTGGTTTGGAACGACATGAGGGTGAGTCATTAATGACATAATTTTAATATTTGGGTGAACTAACCCTTTAATTACAGAAGCCCTGAACCGCATGGTGAAAATAAGGGAAACTTATCTAGTTATTTTGACATAATAAGTTGTTATTTCGACATAACTCCTCGTTATTTCGACATAAGTCTTTATTTCGACATAAGTCTCATTATGATAAGGCTTGTATTAATTTCAATATGAGCCACTAGAGGGCAGAATAAGGGGCAGTTCACATATCTCGCCTAAAAACGCATGGAAAACGCTAGGTGCACCGCTTTCTCCTCCCACTCGGGCAGTTGCGCTCCTGAGGAGTCTGCTGTGGATAAGCAACCATGACCTGCATTTTTTTCCATGAAGACGCGGAAATTTCAGCAAAGGATAAATGGATTTGCAGCACTAAAAATCGCTTGCAGTAGCTCTGCTACTAAATTTATTTCAAAATGGCAATCCATATATAGCTATGGTCAGCTGTTCCTTCATCTTGGCTGAGCTTTCAAAGTTGTTACGGGAAAGGATGAAGCTGATTGGTTGGTTGCTTGTGGCATTCTGAAAAGTTGAGTTGTTTTTAACTTGATGTGGTGCAGACGCACCTGGAAAAAAAAGAGTCGTGACCACGTCGCTTCCATTATGAGCGCACATACCGCGCACCTACATTGGAAATAACGAACTTGAGCGTGCAAAAGACTCAATATGTGAACAGCCCTTAAGACAGTGTATCCATTAAAGAACGCATTGTAGTTATGTTGACCTAATTCATTGTTTAGCACTTTTACAAGTTGGTGCTCCAATTTTTTTTTTTTCAAGTTTTGTGCTAATAGCCAGTAATGCTCTTTGTTACCTTTTTATCTGTTAGATTTGGTTTATTTGTTAACTTTAAACAATCATATTATTGCCTATTCATTTTTCTTCAATGGCCAATTTTGCTTTATGTACTTGACCTTTATTGGCCCGATCAGAAACTCTTTTTTAATCAACTTGGCTTGCACTGTGTTAGCCTACCACTACTACAAGTTCCACTACTGTGGCTATTATTATTATTATTTTATCTGTTATTGTTGTTGTTGCTGTCCGTAATAAGAGCAGACTATTATGAAACCTACACTGAAAAAAATGAACATGGCAGGTCTTTGAATTTACAAAAATGAACAACTCAATTTATTATGTTTCGATTGTGAACAGGCTTTAATCAATTAGATTTAAGGTCTGTGTATCTTTTGGTCATTTGATTTTCTACTTAAAAAGAAATAAAGAGAAATGAGAAACGGTTTGATTTTTGTTTTTCCATTTTGTTAAAGAATTAGTTTTTCGTATTTTTGTTTATGGGTAAAAAATTTGATTATGCTTTAATATTTGTTTGAATGTGTGGGTGGAGCTAAAACGCCCCTTTCATCCCTTCTATACTGCACCGACAAGCAGCAACCGCGAGCTCAGTTCTTTTTCAACAGGAGAGAAGCGGTGGACGAGCCGAGTTTATTAATCCTGCGGATTCTTTGCTAGTTGTGCTTACAAGATTTATGTCGAAATAATGACTTAATATCTTGAAATAACAAGTTATTATGTCAAAATAACGAGATACGTTTTCCTCTTTTTTTTTTTTTCGAATCCATAAGTTTCCATTTTTTTCACCAGGTGGTTCACGTCTTCTTTAATGGCCTCTTTTGCTAAATGGAAGAGGTAATATAATGTCCGTGAGTGTCTTATGTCATTTACATAAGATTTTACAATATCTGCACTTTTTGAGGTGTTAATAGAAGGTTATGGTTACGGTTACACTGTTAATTTATCTTATTTTCCGCGTTTAAACTGAATGTACGTTAGTTTCCTAAAGGAAACAGCGTAATGTAATAAAGATTAACATAATTATTGTTGAAGTGGTAATTGTTAACAGTAATGTTTTGCATGTTATATATCATAGTTGTTGAGCTTGTGTCTTCATTGTGAAAATATTGGTCTCCCAGACTAGCAAAGGAGGACAAAAAATACAACCCGAATTCCGGAAAAGTTGGGACGTTTTTTAAATTTTAATAAAATGAAAACTAAAAGACTTTCAAATCACATGAGCCAATATTTTATTCACAATAGAACATAGATAGCATAGCAAATGTTTAAACTGAGAAAGTTTACAATTTTATGCACAAAATGAGCTCATTTCAATTTTGATTTCTGCTACAGGTCTCAAAATAGTTGGGACGGGGCATGTTTACCATGGTGTAGCATCTCCTTTTCTTTTCAAAACAGTTTGAAGACGTCTGGGCATTGAGGCTATGAGTTGCTGGAGTTTTGCTGTTGAAATTTGGTCCCATTCTTGCCTTATATAGATTTCCAGCTGCTGAAGAGTTCGTGGTCGTCTTTGACATATTTTTCGTTTAATGATGCGCCAAATGTTCTCTATAGGTGAAAGATCTGGACTGCAGGCAGGCCAGGTTAGCACCCAGACTCTTCTACAACGAAGCCATGCTGTTGTTATAGCTGCAGTATGTGGTTTTGCATTGTCCTGCTGAAATAAACAAGGCCTTCCCTGAAATAGACGTTGTTTGGAGGGAAGCATATGTTGCTCTAAAACCTTTATATACCTTTCAGCATTCACAGAGCCTTCCAAAACATGCAAGCTGCCCATACCGTATGCACTTATGCACCCCCATACCATCAGAGATGCTGGCTTTTGAACTGAACGCTGATAACATGCTGGAAGGTCTCCCTCCTCTTTAGCCCGGAGGACACGGCGTCCGTGATTTCCAACAAGAATGTCAAATTTGGACTCGTCTGACCATAAAACACTATTCCACTTTGAAATAGTCAATTTTAAATGAGCCTTGGCCCACAGGACACGACGACGCTTCTGGACCATGTTCACATATGGCTTCCTTTTTGCATGATAGAGCTTTAGTTGGCATCTGCTGATGGCACTGCGGATTGTGTTTACCGACAGTGGTTTGTGAAAGTATTCCTGGGCCCATTTAGTAATGTCATTGACACAATCATGCCGATGAGTGATGCAGTGTCGTCTGAGAGCCCGAAGACCACGGGCATCCAATAAAGGTCTCCGGCCTTGTCCCTTACGCACAGAGATTTCTCCAGTTTCTCTGAATCTTTTGATGATGTTATGAACTGTAGATGATGAGATTTGCAAAGCCTTTGCAATTTGACGTTGAGGAACATTGTTTTTAAAGTTTTCCACAATTTTTTTACGCAGTCTTTCACAGATTGGAGAGCCTCTGCCCATCTTTACTTCTGAGAGACTCTGCTTCTCTAAGACAAAGCTTTTATAGGTAATCATGTTACAGACCTGATATCAATTAACTTAATTAATCACTAGATGTTCTCCCAGCTGAATCTTTTCAAAACTGCTTGCTTTTTTAGCCATTTGTTGCCCCCGTGCCAACTTTTTTGAGACCTGTAGCAGGCATTAAATTTTAAATGAGCTAATTAAGTGGATAAAAGTGTAAAATTTCTCAGTTTATAACATTTGCTACGTTATCTATGTTCTATTGTGAATAAAATATTGGCTCATGTGATTTGAAATTCCTTTAGTTTTCATTTTATTAAAATTTAAAAAACGTCCCAACTTTTCCGGAATTCGGGTTGTAAGAGAATATTAAATATTTTTATTTGTGTTCCAAAGATTTTCAGTTTGTATGGGTCTGGAACAACATGGGGAGAGTAAATTATGACCATTTTTATTTTTTGGTGAACTAACCCTTTGAAGAGCAGCCCTCCACGTACATGAATATGTGTGAGGTATGTGAATGTCATGTCTGTTTTAATGTTTCAGTATTGTTGTTGTTGCTGTCCGTGATAAGAGTAGAGTATTATGAAACCTACACTGAAAAAAATGAACATGGCAGGTCTTTGAATTTACAAAAATGAACGACTCTTCATTTTCTTTTTTTTCAGACTTCTTTACGGTGGCCGAGAAGTGCAAAACAAATCACAATTACAAAAACAAAATAACAAATCCAAAAACACAACGACAATTCAGAAAACAAAATAACAATTTAAAAAACACAACGACAATTCAGAAAACAAAATAATTCAAAAAACACAACGACAATTCAGAAAACAAAATAACAATTCAGAAAACACAACGACAATTCAGAAAACACAACGACAATTCAGAAAACAAAATAACAATTCAGAAAACACAACGACAATTCAGAAAACACAACGACAATTCAGAAAACAAAATAACAATTCAGAAAACACAACGACAATTCAGAAAACACAACGACAATTCAGAAAACAAAATAACAATTCAGAAAACACAACGACAATTCAGAAAACACAACGACAATTCATACAAAACGGAAAAGGTAGGTATATTTTGAGAACGACATACTTATCGCTGATTGGATGAGACACCTGTCAATCAAAAATAAATTGTGATCAACTTTGTTGAAATCTAATGTTGAATTTTGCTAAAATGGAACACATTAAACGCTACTTTGAAGAAGGACATTCATATGCCGTGATTGTGGACATGCTGGCGACATACCACGACATTAAAATGAGCTTGCGCTCTTTAAAAACACACCTGAAGAATAATGGTATGTTCAGAAGAAAGAACTATTCACCCATAGACGAAGTAAGGAATGCTATTAGAGCAGAGCTGCGTGGACCAGGACAGTTGTTCGGCTACCGGACAATGTGGTTAGTACTTCTGCAGAAATACAAGTTGCGTGTTAAACGTGATGACATAATGCGGCTGTTGCAAGAACTCAACCCACATGGGACAGAACAGAGGACACGTCGTAGATTTCTCAGGCGAACATATCACTCAATGGGACCGAACTAGGTGTCTCATCCAATCAGCGATAAGTATGTCGTTCTCAAAATATACCTACCTTTTCCGTTTTGTATGAATTGTCGTTGTGTTTTCTGAATTGTCGTTGTGTTTT